>NC_051158.1:56242616-56263290 GCF_013339745.2 Dermacentor silvarum | reverse complement strand
TCGTCTATCTTAAAGTTGACTTGCAGTTGAACATAAGTAAGAAATGGAGAACTTCCTCAATGTGTTTCTTCGTTTCTTAATTTTAAATAGTTTTTTATTAGCATGCATCGAATGTAATGTACAGAGCGGTCCCCGGTTAAAGGGAACACCGGAGCGCATGCAGTCTGCTCGGCGCCACCGCTGGCCTGCGGCTGCAACGAGTATCGCGCAGACGCAGTGAGCGCTGTGGGCGGTCCTCTTTGATCGTCTGCTACCGTTTGCTGTCGCGCTTCGGATGGTTGCGAAGGAAGTCGTTCGCGCGTTTGTAATGTTGGCCTCAGACAGCATGGGCACACACTGACAGCCAACCGTTGCAAAGCTGAAAGAAAATTAGACGAAGAAATCTATTACCTCACCTATATTTTAGCTCTTTCAACTTAAAAGACAAACATATTTTTATGAACGTCTCTTGGTGGCAGAGCTATATTAGAGTTGTTTTCTTCGTGTAGTGTCCATCTCATGTGCACTAATGCATATTCCAGTCGCTGTAGTGCGTAGGCTGAACAAAGAGTCCACAACTGCCGTTAATGAGAATATTCATTTTTAAAGCGCTACCACTCGAACCATCGCGGAATCATAGTAACCGTCGTGCATAGAAACCTTTTTCTGACGCGGGCAATTCTTTATGAAACACGAAGGCCAAGAAAAGACGGTGACAGTATCATTTCTGCTGATGTGCTGGGGGACATTTATCTGATTATAGATCAATCCAGTCGCTTTCCTTCCAGCTGGAAGACAAGTGGCTGCTTTGAAATACAAACTACGCGAGCTGCTTGCTTCGCGACGATCCGAAGGGCTGCGGCAGACGGAAGCAGATGACGAAAGAGCAACGCCCACAGCGCTCACTGCGCCTGCGTGAAACACGCTGCGCCTGCGCAAAGCTCGTTGCAGCCGACGCCACGCGCTCGTGTGTTCCCTTTAACAGTGGACCGCTCTGTACATCTCCGTAAATCAAAAACCTCATGCACCAAGAAATAAGTAAGGTTCCATATCTGGCACTATATTCTGATATATGACTCCTTAATTTTACATTCTTTGCATGAAATCTAAGTTCTCAGATCTGTCGTTATCTACCCATATCCGATTTCTTTATTTCAGGTTCCCTATAATTATTGATCCTTTATTATTTTCAAGGTTCTACATCTGCAAGTACGTACGATTCTATGACACATTACATTATGCGTTACTTATATTTCTTGCTTTCACCATTGGCCAGATGCCTTTTCGTCCATATTCATTTCCGTTTAGCTGATGATTTCGACAGTTCACAAAAAAAGAAAAACATGGACCAATACCTTCCGGTGTGGCTTCTTTGGCGTCATTATGTATTGGCTTCTTATGGTGTTGACTAACAACCTCGGTCTCTTCAGTGCTCCTTCTCCTACAGTTTACTTCATAGGACGTGCATTGATCTAGATGGGTAAATAGATTGCCACATACACCCGCCGTGGTTTGTCAGTGGCTATGGTGTCGGGCTGCTGAGCACGAGGTCACGGCATCGAATCGCGGCAATGGCGGCCGCATTTCGATGGGGGTGAAATGCGAAAACACCCGTGTACTTATATTCAGGTGCACGTTAAAGAACCCCAGGTGGTCGAAATTATTCCGCAGTCCCCCACTACGGCGTGTCTCATAATCAGATCGTGGTTTTGGCACGTAAAGCCCCATATTTAATATTGTCACATACGAGGCCTAATATTTTACGATCCTCATATTTTCTGCTTTTTTTATGACTGCTAGTTCGCCGATTTCTAGACCATATACGAAGTTCTGTACACGCATGCTAAACCGAGAATGGCATCCCACATGCCGTTCTGTATCGGATTTCCATTGTCTTGGTACTACATTCTTAGCTTAGGCATTCACAGCTGCACCGCAAGAAAGGGCACGCTTGTTCTCATGATCTCTCACTACATAGAACATTCATAGATATGGGTGCAAGTGAAAGAAGGATAGTTATAGAAGGCAAATAGAGAAAATTCTTTTTCATTTCTACCGTAAGTGCTCGTTTTGCACATATTACTTAACCATCGTGAAACGTTCTCTTGAAGTTATCTAGAGTCATTATCTATGACAAAATTGAATAATATAACTGCCTTTCCGAAGACGTCCATAGGTAGAATAATATTACCATGGCTGGGTTGTGTTATTTCTGCCAGTGACTGTATCAACGAAAACGTTGCGGCTATACTGAAATCGCCTGGCGTAAGATGCCGTTGCAATTTGCTAAATTCCTAAAAAATTGTTGCTAATACTGCAATGAGGCAGTTATATCTAAACAAATGTCACGCGGTAAAAAAATGTTACTGACATTCCAGCACCTATGCCAGCACCAACGATGTGAAATTACAGACGGCGTCAGAACAGTAGACAACGTGTGGGCCAGAAAGAAACGGACATTTTACACCAATTTTGACACGAAGCTAGTAAATCTCTACAAGAACAAGTAGTTCGCATATGCCTAAATTGTTTTATAAATGCAACTCATGGGCTCTATGTCCACACAGGAGAAATATACAGGTAACACGCACTTTGGGATTTGTTGTAAACGAAGCTTTCCGTGCTGTTTGCTGTGACTGACGATAAATATAGGTGATGTGGGAGGCGAATGTTTTATTGTTTCAACGTTTAGCCCAACACGAGAGCGATGAGTTGACGTTATACGTTAACTTGCGTACACCACTGTTGTTTGTCAGCGTAGTACACAGAACACACAGGAGGAGGTGTGCGCGCAAGGCGTTGTAGTGCACCATACTTCTTAACCTCTGTGAGGGCTGAGGATATAATTGCATACATGGCACATCGCATCGTGGCACAATTTAGCTTTAAATACATTAAGGGGCTGTACGTGCCGTAACCACAATCCGATTACGAGGCACGCCGTAGTAGCGGGCTCCCGATGAGTTTTGACACCAGGGTGTTCGTTAACGTGTCCTGAAATGAAAGTGCCCGAGCGTTTTTTTTTTCTTTTTGCCCCAGTCGCAATGTGGCTGCCGCGGTTCAGGAATGAACCCGCGACTTCGAGCAATGTCATTGCAGCAAAGACACCGCGGTGGGCACAGAAGTGTTGATTTGACGTATGGCCGCTTCCCTAGTGTAGCCTAGACCGTACGGTGCGCTTTAATGCGGCTCTGCTTCTGCACGCCCTGATTATGTAGTCCGCTTTACAAATTTGCATTGTGTTTATTCTTCGGAAATTGCAGAGACGTATCGTATCGTACCTTGAACGGATAAATCGATTTATCCTGCTTGCCCGCAACCGCTGACGTGTCTACTGTAGTAGCATTTCCTTGCCTTCTCACGTCACCTTGGCACTGGACAGCTACCCTTAAACCTAAATTTAAATCAAGTTTATTTTTTTAATATGACCAAAGTGCCTGCGTGTTTTATTAGCGGTCTTTGATGACATTTCACTTGTTCACCGGCGACTTTGAGATAAGTAATAGAAAAAAAAGCAGTGTCGTCGTTTTTGTTGTTGGCGCAAACTTCACAATAGATGTACAAACGTGCATTAATGTGTCACAGAGTCCGGAATCAGTATGCCATGGTTTCACTTTTATGCTACATTCCTAAACGATGTGGGAATTTGCGGATGCGAGCGAAAGCATCGGGCACTTCTCTAATTCGTTATGAAACGGTACGATCACTGTTGAATTTCACTGCAAACTTAATTGCGCGGCCTCTAAGGTGGCGATGTTCAGTTTCAATGTATAGCAATGAAATTTATATGCGTCCATTCTGCGCGAGAATAACTATCAGCTAAACAGATCAGGGGCTCGTAAGCGAACTCTGGTCGGCAACCATAGATTTCGATTAAACGGCTCGAAAAAAAAACTTGAGCTGCACTCAACGGGAGCTAGACCATCAAGACCAGTGAATGGGCGGCGAAAGAGAAAGAGAGCACAGCTGCGCCTCTAGCGGGAGCGGCGAGTACTAGCGTGGCTACAATGACACGACGGCGCGACGGCGGACAAGGCTCGACCCTAAGGAGCTTCACCCCTAAAACTGTGGACAGCTTGCACTAGTGGTACATCAAGACCAGTGAATGACCAGCAGCCACAGGGTGATGCCCAAAGTCAGCTGCAATGAACATGATACTCAGTAGCGCAAAACTCGAAATATAAGGCAACAATGAGAGGCGAGAGGAAAGGAAATACGAGAGCTACACTCACAACTTTATTGCGAAGCAGGGCATCCTATATATGCACAAACATACGCATGCGCAAACGCATAGAGCACCCAAAGGGCGCCAGTCAGCCGAAAGCAGTGTAGTCAGATTATATGCTAAGCAATCTCATTTCCGAATCATAAAGTGTAACAGTTGTTTGACTAACGCAGGCTAAACCATTGATTTGGACGTGATAGGCCTCTAACAGTTCACGAGCGATTTTGTTCTGGCTTTTGCCTAGGATCATGACATCAAAAGACAGCGGTTCACTCGGGACAAGACCTGCAATGCGCAGACAAGTGCGCGGTGGTATCCTTCTTTAAATTACTTGCGTGCTCTCTCATTCGGTCGTTGACGCAGCGCCCGTTTGCCCAATGTAGCACTTGCCACAGCTGAGGGGAATGAGATAAACCGCTCAAGTGGAGCAATGCACGTAACGCTGAACGTGCTGTACTGTGCACCTGTTCGTAGCGCCACCCGTGATTCGAGGGCAGAGACCGGCCAGCTTGTTCGGGGCGGAGAAAACCACAGATACTCCGTACCCGTTCGCCACCTTCTTAAGGTTGTGGCTAACCTTGTGAAGGTACGGCGCCCCTTGTGCCTTTTTTCGGGCGTTGCGCGCGACTTCAGCGCCCACCTTAGGCTTTTTGTGGCCTATCAGCCTCTGGAGCAAAGATTCCCCACTGACGTCAACACCGAGCGAGGGTAGCCGGCTTTTAAAAGCCGCTCAATCTGATTGTCAAAACTCGTCTTGATCCTGTGAACTCACCATTTATGAAGCGCAGACCCCAGGCAGGTTGTTGCGATCCCTCGTTTAATAATATTTGAGTGGGCAGAATCGCATGGTAGAAGCTTTTTCTAAGCACGTGGTGAATATAGAGCACTGCACAGGCTCGGGCTTAGACCGAGAGGCCGTGCCCGGCCCGGCCCGTGGGCCGGGTCAGGCCAGGTATAGGGCAGTTTTTTCACAGGCTCGGGCCGGGCTCGGGCGCGGCATGGACTTTTTGACCCGGGCCCTGGCCGCGCTCGGGTATTTCGACGCGGGCCCAGGCCGGGCTCGGACTTTCTGGTGGTGTGCATATAACGTGCAGCGACTTATCCTCGCGCGTCTCGACTCTGAAAAACCTGTTGCCCCAGCGCAGGTGGAAGCTAGCAGTGCTACTCCTGCGTACTTCCCTTTTCTTCTTCCGTCGTATTTTGCGCTGTTCAACAGAATGTAAAAATCCAGAAAGACCGAAGTTGCCTCAAACCAAAAGATGTCATTGTATTCCTTACCTAAATCAATGTAATTAATGATTTCATTGCGATGTAAGCGCGTTCGCGACTTGCTCATTCTTCAAAGGCGAATTGGTAAAACAATGACTCGTAAGATAAGATAATTCGTCACGCGGCTGAAATATGGCACTGCTTTCATCCATGATTGCACGCATGTTCTCAACCAGCGGCCTAGCAGCAGCGCATTACGCTGCACCATGGAGGAGCGAGAAGCTTTCTTTCTCCATTTACTCCATCCATGCGCTGTGCTCACGACCTGTAGTGGCTGCGCTTCGGATAAAGTGTACTAGAATACGGTTGAGTGGGACGAGCGGCTGTGCCGGCGCAAGCTTTGCAGTGAGGCGCCCGACGTGGAAAACTACTGTGGCGGCGTGGCGATAGAAGTGGATTGGGCCGCATCAAAGTCGCGCCGTTGGAAACTGCTGGCGAAACTGCTCGGCAGGGTCATTCGTACTACCTCGTGCGCTGGTATTTGCGTTCAGGCCGCTCAAATGGTGTTCATAATTGCATATGACGTGTATTTATGCCTTAAGAATAAATTCATTTAATTCTCTTCTTTATTTTATTTTTTTAAATGCCACTTGGTGGTTTTTTCGGTCTCGCGCGGGCTTCGGGCCGGTTTCGAGCCGGGCTCTGGCCGGGCTCGGGCCTAAGGTAAAGGGGTGGTGGGCCAGGCCGGGCGGGTAACGTTGATTATTTTCGGGCCCAGGCCGGGCCCGGGTCTCGCCATAAATCTTTTGGTCGGGCTCAGGCGGGCAGCCCGATGTAAAATCGGGCCCGGGCCGGGTCCGGGCTGAAAACATCGGCCCGTGCAGTGCTTTAGGTGAATAGCTCCAACAGACACCTTGTTTTAAAAACATCAGGTTTAAATCTAAAAACTGCAGCATGTTGTTAACCGGAATCTCGCGGGTAAAAGATCAGCCATTGCCATGAGCGAGGGTAGCCGGCTTTTATAATCCGCTCAATCTGATTGTCAAAACTCGTCTTGATCCTGTGAACACACTATTCCTGAAGCGCAGACCCCAGGCAGGTTGTTGCGATCCCTCGTTTAATAATTTTCGAGTCGGCAGAATCGTACGGTAGAAGCTCTTTCTAAGCTCGTGGTGAATAGCTGCTTGTTTTAAAAACATCAGGTTTAAATCTAAAAACTGCAGCACGTTGTTAACCGGAATCTCGTGGGTAAAAGATAAGCCATTGCCATGAAGTTTAAAAAGGCTTAAAACTGTGCTGATTTTATCATTGTCAGTTGAGGAACACTGTTCTTGCAAAAGGATTAAAAAATCGTCTACATATCTAAAAAATTTTATCACATGTGTGTTCTTAAAGCAGTTGTCAAGGATTATATTCATTTCAGAAAGAAATAGGTCACATAGAAAAGGCGCTAAGCACGAACCAATACATATGCCCTTCTTTTGTAAGAATAGTTGGTTGTCAAAAAGAATAAACGTACTTTTGAGATACGCTTCCAATAAGGCCAGAAAACTGTCAGAACTAAGACCAATTGCAGTCTGAAATTCCAATTCGCTACCGGCATCTATGCTTGCTTTGATAGCAACAAACAATTGGCGATGTGGTATACAGTAAAATAATTCTTCCATATCTACGGAGAGGCCTAAACGAATGTTATGGTTATCACGAAAAAAAAACTGACGATATCGTCGGAGTAAGTAACTAAAAAACGATCATCGACTTTGAGTTGCTTGAGGCAATTCAACCAAAAACGGCTAACCTGGGGTTGCCAAGTGCCACGTTTACTGACGATAGCCCTAAACGGGATATCCAGCTTGTGCGTTTTAGCTAAAAACACAGCAAGCGATTCATTTTTGCTTTTTTCTGTGCTTTTTTTGCAAGTTGTTTAGGTGGTTATCTTCGCAGAAACGAAGAAACTTTTTCTTAACTCGTGATGTCCGGACTTTTTCGTGGGCGAAATTCTTGTTATTGGCAATGACAGCTTTGTCTTTAAAAGTACCATTAGGTAAAACAACGAAGCCGCCTTCTTTGTCTAAGCTTTCTTTGGAAGCTGCTCATGCGCCCCCTGCCGTGGGTGGCATCCCTTTCATGGCGCCTAAAGGTTTCCAGTCTGTCTATCTCACATCTGTCGATGTGAGTAGGAAGACTGCTTGGAATTCAGAAATGCAGGATCTCCGAGAGAATTTTTTTTTTACTTACTATTGAGATTTAAATGCAAATCAACACTTAAGGAAACGAAAAATGGCGTTTCTTGACCCTAATCACGCCAGTCAAATCCACCGGCAATACCTCATCGTTCTGTGTGCGTCAAACATTTAAAAACAATGAAAAGCTGAAGATTTTCCTAACCAAGGGCGTCTTGACGTACAAACACCGCAATCATATTGGGCATGCCGTAGTGGAAGATTGGACTATCTTGATCTCTTAGCGGTCATAGACGTCACCTAATCCTGAAGTCCACGACCGCTTGTGGCTTTTTTCTCCATCAAAATGTGTCAGCGAGCTGTCGATGCGAGTAGCAAGACTGCTTGAAATTCCTAAATGCAGATTCTCCTAGAGAGTTTTCTTGCTTGTTATTCAGGTTTAAATGCAAATCAACGTTCGAGGAAACGAAAATAATCGGTGCTTGCTGAACGTAATCGCACCAGAGAAATCAGGCGGCAATGCGTCGTCGTTCTGTGTACGTCAAACGAATAAAGGAATGCCAAGGCGAAAATTTTCACCTTGGCTACTAAAACGAACTTCATTTTTACATAAAACAAAATATGAAGGAGAGGTTTGGCGTGCGAAAGCCACAATCCCATTATTAGGCATGCTGCAGTGGAAGAGTAGATTATGTTGATCTCTAGTGGTTCATCGACATCTAATACGGAAGTGCACGACTGTTTGTGGCCTTTTTCTCCAGCAAAATGAGTCTCGGGGGCGGCTGAAAACTACGTGGGGGGATGAAATTAGGAAATTTGCAGGCCAGCTTGACACTAGCCGTGCCAAGTCTGAAGAAATAGCGGAGCTGGGCGACGTTCAAGTTCAAGTTCAAGTTTATTCTTCTTCTAGTACAGACTAGAAACGTCCTCTGGGGCTAAAAGCTGCTGTCAGCAGCTTGACTGGACCCAGGAGGCGTTGCACATGGCAGAGCGATAACAGTAACATTTTTTGGTATAAAACTAAAGCAAAAAATTTACTAAACAAAGACATAAACTAAACAAATTTACAACTCAGATGCATGCTTATGACAGGATTTGTAAAATTCAACAACAGACATTTTTTACAAATAAAACAAAACAAAAAAAAAAGACAAAAACATGGTCATGTTATATACATTGCTATACATGAATATATATGTTTACAGGTTAACGAAATACATCTTCAACTGTTTACGAGAGAAATTATTAGCATGAACATGATTATTTAGAATTTTAATAGATTGCAACTTATATTCGGTACGAAAGCGCGGTACGAGCCAAGGTTCAGGGTTTCTGAGATGCACAGGTATGTCATGGTGTTGCAAGGTCGCTAGCGATGAAAGAAAATCTCTACATTGTTTTCCTGCAAAATAGACGATATTCATAGTATCGATCTACCCATACGATTTGATATGTATGTGACAATGCTTTTGTTGTTGATCGGGGTTCGATATTAGCAATGTGTCGAAGAAGCGTCTTTTGTAATGTAACTATTAGCAACTGGTTGATGTAGGCTTAACGGGTCTTTCTAGGCAAGGATGGGCTATCAGGGCAAGGGTAGGCTATCATAGGAAGGCTGGGCGTTGACGCTTAGTTTGATTCTCTCATTCTCGGTATTCCGGATCGGCTCGGCGACGTCGCATATAGGCGGCTTTGTTGGCGAGGTAGGCTGGATCGGCAGGCAGGTGGCGATTCCTTTCCCGCGTGGCTTAAGGCGCTTGTGTGGTCGGGCAGCCTCTTCTTCCGGCGTCAAGGTGCGCTTAGGTCGAGCCGTATATCGGTAGAGCGGAGAAATGCCTGGCCGCCGCAACGCGCACGCTTTCATTAGCGCGGTAACGTGACTCTCCTGAACACGTGCTGGGCGGAGCTATGACGTCAATCTGCAGGCTCCACTCTCGCTAAAGCTTTAAGTCTCGCAAGCATAGAGCGCCGCGCGCGCTATGCTCTCGAGAGAGGAGTGCGCAAGCGAGGTGGAAAGAGGTTGACCGAGGAGGAGAGCGCGGCGCTCGCTCCTCCTCGTTCAACCAGTTTTAGCGTTGCACAACGGAATTTTGCCAAGCTTAAACAGCTCTGCTGTTCAAATTGCGCTCTGAAGAAAACAAGAGGCGACTGGCGTAGGCAAAGATGCGCTCATTTCCGTTTTGCTGTTAGGCGAGGACAGAACCTATGCCATGGCCACTGGCATCTGTGTGAACTTGCGTTGGTGCAGATGGATCAAAATGGCCTAATATCGGAAGCGTTGTCAACAAGCGGATGATGGAGTAGAAGGCGTCGGCTTAGTCACCGCCCCAAAAGAACGCAGTGTCCTTCTTGAGAAGGTCGTTCAGCGGCCGGGCAATATCCGCAAGATAATCAACAAACCGACGAAAATAGAAGCATAAGCCCACGAAGCTGCGCATATCTTTTGATGAGCAAGCTACAGGAAAGTTCTTGACTGCGTTTATATTAGCAGGAACAGGATGCTTACCAGCAGCACTGACAATGTGGCCAAGAAATTTGACTTCGCTGTTTATCCAAAATGGCATTTGGAATAGTTAAATTCGGGTGCTATGCAGGATGCGCCAAGTTTGGCGAAACTCGGGATCTCCACGAGCTCGGGCGACGCCCCAAGATGAAAGAACTAATTGAAGCAAAACAAAGTTTGTCCGAAGGCACGCCTCCAGTTTCATTGGACTTTCATCGTCCCTCGCGACCTCGCGGCTGTAGTTCCTCCATTAGGCGATGGCGTGCTCCGATAGAGGAAACAAGTCGCAGGTCATCTCCTTCAGAAGCTTTTGCTTTTGCTCACGCAGTACGTGAGCCAAATCATTTGCCGCCTGGAGAGGTGATCGTTCGGGCGGCCGAGGCGGTCCGTGTTGGCGAAGTAACTTTATTGGCCTCTCTGCCCGTGCTGTACAGCGGTACCGTATAACTGCGAAAACTTCTTTCGGCACCTGTTTCACCGGAAGGCAGCCGGGCGTCCATTCTGAGTCTTCCTATATAATGTTACCACTTCGCCTTCGCATATTATAAGGGCCGGTTGCATTGTACTCAGGCTCCCGCCGTATCACTGCGAATTTAATCCCATTGACCTTGTGTGGACTAAGGTCAAAAATGACATCGCTGCGGACAACAGAGACTTCAAGCTGTCCACGGTCAACGCCATCTTGAGGGAGCAAATCAAGGAAGTAACGGCGGAAGACTGGAGGAAGAGCATTCAGCACGTGATGGACTTGGAGGCAATGTTCAGACTTGACACGTCTGGGAGTGAGCACATTCAACCCATCATCATCCAGCTGGGTGAAAATGACACTGAAGAAAGCGACTCCGACTGCGAGCTGTTTGGCATTGAGCCACTCGACAAAGCATAACGGGTTCTTATTAACGAAAGAACAGCCCTTTTTAGGGCTACCAAACTTTGGCCGGTGGGTTCGCAACAGCCAACCATTCATTTTTTGACCTCTCAAATAAATAATCAGTTCCAGTGATGACATATTTCTTATAATAGACGATCAATTCTGATAAGCAACGTCCTGCACACATCGTGCTCGATTTAAGAAGTGGCATAGAAACACGTTTAAATGCTGGCATATCTGAATTGAAACATTATTGTTAACCCTGATTATCGTTGGCGGGCTGAAAATGCTCATTCGGGCAGCCACCGTCGAGTTTGACGCGCCCCATAGAGAAATAGCAGTAGTCAGAGCACGCTTTATGGTTCTGTCAGCAGTCTCCACTGGAAATCACTGTCATGTCATAGCCAGTGCTCCTGAAATAGCAGTAATCAACATGAAACCGACAGCCACTTTTAGCAGCTTGCACGCCAAAGCACATTCATGTGGCTGCATTGCTTATTTTGGTTATCTGGCTCACACAAGTAATGCAAATAAGAGAACAAATATAAAACATCATTAGCTTTGTGAGGCCCAAAATGCTCATTCAGGCAGCCACCGTTGAGTTTCACGCGCCCCATAGTGAAATGGCAGTAGTCGAAGAACGCTTAATGGCTCCGTTAGCAGTCTGCACTGAAAATTGAAGTGTTGTCATTGCCAATTTTTAATCTATTGGTCTGACTCAGGCAAGTAAAGGGCCGTTTACAGTCCGACGTAACGTGAGCGCGCACGCGCGCGAGTGCACCCTACGTCACGTTGGCGAAAACGGCCCCCTCTATAGTCGGGCGCACTGGCGCAGCCAACGTAACCGGCGGCTTCCGCGCGCCCGGCGCCGAATTGGCTCCTGACCCATTGGCGCGCTGGTCGCGTCGACTGCGCCGACCCACAATGCATTTCGCGCGAAGAAATGAAGGCGCCCACGCCGCTTTGCCCCTGCCACTGTACCCCTGCTTCGCAGACGGTTGCAAACAGCCGTTCAAAGCGGCGCGCGGGCTTCGGATCGTTCTGCGCATGCTCCGAAGGTAACAGCCGACGGCGCGCGCGTTGGAGTATTGACCCTTTTCGCGGAGCAGTTTGTTTTAGAGAAACGTGATGGCGCTCACCGCGGCGCACCATACCTCTCCTCAGCGACCGCGCACGATACGAAACCATTACCGCTTCTACCTTGCTTCTGTGCGATCAGCTGTCGGAAATGCAACTGAGTTTTCGCTAACACACTGTGCTCCAATCATGCTAGATTGAATCATGTGGATTGAAGACGTGTGCAGTAGTTGGCTGCAAGAATAGTGACTGGCATGTTAAGGAACATAATGAATCTGTGTGGCCAAGTTCGCGGACCGCTGCTTCAACTGTCCGAACGTGTTACCGGCACTTCGTAACGTACGGATTTCCTCGAGGATACAGAAGTTTGCTCATCCGCCAGCCTTGTATCGCTAAACTTCAAATAAAGGGCTTCATCCCCAGACCGTCGGCAAGAGTGAGTACCACTCGTTAAACAATGACAAAGGGAGTAGCGCCGCTTCCTGTCATAGTAAGTTTCGCGCACGTTATCTATACACATTTGTCCCAAATGGCAGGAAAACTTACGCCCACTCTATCGCCAACGTATCAAAAATAAGTGAATGGGCGCACACTTGAATATATGCGCACTGTATACGCACAATAAATGACGGACTACACCTATTGCGCACGAATGCTCGAAGCTGAATGTTTCGTGACGGTCCACAAGAGTAAGCGAGTTACTAGCTGTAATATATATATATATATATATATTTGCTACAAGCTACCCAATCTACAAAACAGCTACGTTTCAAGCCTTGTGCGCAGCAAGAACAAACATCGGAACTGAGCACACCAGTGAATGATTAGGCAGAAAATAATCAGACAGTGGCCGCACCGAGGAACTTCACTGAGTCAGAAACTGACAAGCCACTGCTTCAAAATACTTGCCGAATAAAGAACAAAGAGAAAAACACAGTAATCCTGAATGAATTCATAATCGGAAAGCTTGGATAGCTTGAATTTAGCCCCGCTTTTAGAACAAGCACCATATACGCTGCTTGCGCCGTTTGGACATAGCTTAATCAGCTCCGAAAGCACTTTTGCATGTTCTATGAAGCTGTGATCAAAGCTTCACGTCGTCCACCTAGTCACCGTCTACGATATCTCCGAAAACAGAGGATTTCTAAGCCGCGCCGGCGTCATACACTTACATTGTAAACAAGGAGGCAACAGAGGCAGTTGAGGCAAGCAATGGACGCGTCACCACGTGATCAAACAAGGCAGCGTCCACGGGATCGCCGCGAAAAGGGTCAATAGAGGAGACGGCGTTTCGGCTGGAGCAGCGCAACCGGCGTAGCGTGACTGGCCGCAAACGACGCTGGCCCACGCGCCCATAATGTCGGACTATAAACGGGCCTTCACGCGAATGCAAGCACAATTCTTAACGCTATTAACTTTGCTAGCATTTTTTGTCATATTTACGTACCGAAAAAATGCTCAGCAAAGTTGAACGTGTTTTAGTGAGTCACTTTGTTCATTACAAGCCGTAGGCAAAGTGACGGACAGACTTAGAAAGTGATATTGGTGAAGTAATAAATGGTGAAAGTTGCAAAAGTTCTCACAGCACTGCTTTCATGGACTCCATTCACTAGAAAACTCCGTTTGTAATAATGAAAGCGTCAAGACAGGAAGTGATACCCCACTGTACAATGTTATACATGTGTACCACCACATGTGACGAGCAGCGAAACCATCTGTTTATCAAGACTGAACGCAACAACATAGCAAGGTGCTGTTTCACAATATGGCGGCCCTTTCATGTGCACTTCTGGCAAGCTGACGTATGCACGGATGCATAAACACATTAACAGGTGTAAGAGACGAAGTAACTGTGCAAGCCACGTGATGCTTTTAACATTTTGTATCTGTCAATGTTTCTGTTGTCGCAGCTGATAGAACTTCCTTTAGTGCAAGTTGATTAATCAGGTTGCGGCAACAGCACAAAAAGCAAGGTCAGAATTGTAGGAGAAAACAAAGCAAGATGGCAGACTGAGGAGGCAAGGTAGACCAGAGAGAAAGGCTTTAATGACATTGAAGTGGCCAGCCCTGCTATTCACAGGACTTGGTGCTTTGAATGAGACGAGTTAATGAAATTGTAAAGAAAGATTCGGCTGCAGCATGCTTACAAGAACAAACGCTAAAATAAAAGGACATAAATAGGAATGAACACATACACACACGGAAGCACTCACACATTCACACACATGCAAACAAACGCGAGCGCGAAAACTGAGATCTAAAATACAAAAAGATGAAAATTACAAATATACACAAACGTAAGAAAATTATTATTATTATTATTATTTGATTTGAAAACATATACACAGGAAAGAGAAAGCGAGAAGCAAAGGCTGGCAACTGCCACCAGAAGGGGCACAACGCCTGCCTACTCTTCGGAAAGGACGAGAGAAACACAGAAGGAAAGATAGGAAGGAGGGGAGGAAGGAGGAAAGGAAGAGCGAGATGACAAATCTCAATGAATAAAGTAAAACATACAGTAGGGCCCGTCCCTGCAGGTCAAGCTACTAAAGAATGTAAAATAAAAGAAATAGTTGCTGGGTTACAAACGTGCCCCTAAGTTCGTTGTTTCTACAAAAGTAAGGAGAGCACGATGAGCTTGATCACGTCGAGACGCACAACCACTGGGGTATAAACATTCGTCCAGAGTCGTACACCGCAGGCCAAGGAGATGGTAGTCCCTCACTAGTGATTTGCGTTGCGCACTGAAAGCGGGACATTCCAATATCAGGTGCTGAAGTGTCTCGCAGCCACCGCAAGACGTACACGATGGACTAGTCACCCGTCCTTGTCTGTATAAACGTTCGTGCACATTAACACAGCCAACCCTTAGCTTGAGTAGTTGCGCTCTAGCGCGACGAGGCAAGCCTCGACCGCGAACACGCGGCGGGAACGTTCCATTTGCGACGCGTTGGTCTGGATGCTGCTTGAGTAGGTGGCGACGAATCAGCAGGCGAGCGTCATCAAGCTTGCACAAAATTTCAGGGCAAGCGCAGTCGTTATGAGTGCAAGTTGAATTCAGTCGATCAGCCTCTTCATTTCCGGCGATCCCAACGTGCGAAGGTATCCATTGAGCAACGAGAGATACCCCACGTGATAAAATTTTGTTGGCAGAGTCTGTAATGCTGCGCACAATTGGGCAATCAACCTGACTGCGTTGTAATCTGCTAAGCGCAGCGCGGGAGTCCGTAAATATGACAATCTTCGGCGGTGTGGTTAACTCCTCTTGCACGTATTTCAGTGCAACATTAATTGCTGCTAGCTCCGCAGTTGTTGACGAGGCTGGATGGGGTATATGAAATATACGTCGTGCTTCAGTTGAAGGGCAGAAAAAAGCTGCAGAGGCGCCTTGACCGTCACTGTGCACAGATGCATCTGTAAATACTTGAAGGTAATCTGGAAATTTCTCGAACATGTGCGACTGAGCCAATTGGAATATAGCCGAAACAGGCATATCAGACTTTTTGTGTATGTCAGGGATTGTAAGGTAAATGGGCAGTACGTGTTTGGTGATGTCTTGCGGCGGCGAAGGCGTAACTGAAGCATCATGTTCAGAAATGTCAGTAATGTTCATAAATAATGCTGCCATTTTTCCAATGCGAGAAAACGGGCGGTGAATCAGACGATCAAGGAGCATTTGACCATTCGATGCGCGGTGTAGACGCTCTATATGAAATAGAGCTCTCTGGTCTGCTTGTAGCCTTAGAGGTAAATGATGAGCTTCAGTGAGTAATGGAACTGATTGCGCCTCACGAGGTAATCCCAGCATTATTCGAAGGGCAACGCGATGATCACGTTCCAGTTGGGCCATCAAACTAGGTGGGACGTTCAGGAATGGAAGCGCATACATCATGCCTGAGAGTACAGATGATTGGTACACCTGCAGAGCCGTTGTTTGGTCACAGCCAGCACCTATAGCAGTCAAGGCGACCACATACTTAAGGATGGACTGCGATTTGTGTCGTACGAATTTAATGGCAGGACGCCAAGAGATGCGATCATCCACAATTAAGCCCAAATAACGGTGTTGTAGCACCCAGCGTATCGGCGTTTCGTCAAGGTACAGTCGGCTCATTGTTCGACGAGCGCGCTGTTTAGGGTGGTATGCTATTGCAGCCGACTTTGCAGGTGACATCTGCAGGCCAACTTCACCCAAGTACTCCGAAGTCGCGTTCAGAGCTCTTTGCAAGCTTGCACGAAGCCGCGGGCCAAGGTGCGAAGGGCCGCTTATCCACAGAGCAATATCATCTGCATAGATAGCTATGCTCACAGGGAGGTCACTGTCTCGAGGCAAGCGACTTGGAAGCGCGGCGAGTACTGTGTTAAACAGAAGCGGCGATAAAACGCTGCCCTGTGGGACACCGCACTTAACAGTGCGGGATTCACTTGTTATTGCTCCAACGCGCACTTTCATCCGGCGCTCCGATAGGAAATTGCACACAAAGTGAAGCAGACGACCCGAAATTCCCGCGGTTTGAAGAGCGAAAATAATCGCCTGATGCGGAACCGAGTCGAAAGCTTGCTTTACGTCTAGGAAGAGCATGTAGGCGGAGTGCTTGTTTCCTTTAGCACATTCAAGCGTTGAGACAAGGTCTGAAATGCTGTCCAGAGCTGAACGGCGGCGACGAAAACCACTCATCACATCAGGGAAAAAATTTAACTTCTCTAGCCTGTCTTCTAGACGAAACAGGACCATTCGCTCCATTAACTTGATGACATTTGATGTTAGGGATATCGGCCGGTAGGACTTGAGGTGTCGTGCAGGGCGCCCGGGCTTTAAAATTGGTATTATCACGGACGATTTCCACTCAGCAGGGATTACACCAGTTCTCCATACCTCATTATACTCGTCCAGTATACGGTCATGAAAACTGTTATCAATGTTCCGTAATGCTTGATACGTCACACCGTCTTCACCTGGGGCAGTGCGGCGTTTGGAGAGGCTGAGTGCGTGTCGTAGCTCCTCAAGAGTGAAGTCTGCCTCGTCCATCTGGCACGCTGGACCGTATAAAGCAGTCATAGTACTCTGACTTGTCAAAGAAGAAAGGTCGGAATTTGTGGTGTCACCGGACATAGGAGAGCCGAAAAGGTCTGCAAATGCCTCCGCTAGAACTTTTGGTGAATGGCCAGTCGCTATGCACAAAGCAGCCGTAGGGTTCTTGCAGATTTCGGGAGTGCGGAGAGCCTTTAGTATGCGCCACACATTTCCAAAACCACTTCCAGTATGCAGCGAACTGCATAAGGCGGCCCAGCTCTTGCGACGAAGCTGTTTTGTATGCCGCCGTATGGCTGCATCAATGCGGTTATACAGAGTCCAGTCGCTGCGTCGTTTAGAGCGCTGTGCCCGCCTATAAGCGCGGCGTCGACATGCGCGGAGCCGCAAAAGCTTAAGATCGGGGTTTGGTTTGCCGATACTTCGTCGTCGTTGTATTGTAGCTTGTCGTAAACATTCACTCACCCGATTGAACAGACTGTCTTGAGATGGTGCCTCTGAGATAAGCTGACGGAACTTATCCCAGTTTGTCACTGTATAGACGGTAGTCTCTCGGCCCGCAGTATGTGTTGGTGTTAACCAAATGGGCAGGTGATCTGAGCCCCACGGGTCAGCTTCGCATGACCAGGCTAAGCACACATCTCTCGTTGAAATCGCAAGGTCTATAGTGGAATGCTCCTTTCCTCTACCTATAAATGTAGGTGAACCGTCATTCAGTAATTGCAGATCATTCCTGATAATAAGCTCGTTCATTTCTGCGCCACGATTGTCTTGGGGGCGGCTACACCATCGCGGATGGTGAGCATTAAAATCTCCGCATAACACAAACGACGCACCACACCGAGACACTAAGCACTCAAGTAGTGAGGTATCTGAAGAACGTGTAGGCCGGATGTAAATGCTTGCCACCGTCGTAGTCACACCCTTGAGGCTCACAGTAACACCTGTGCACTCAAACTCATCGTCACAGATGTCATCAGTGTCAAGAACCGTGAAATCCAAGTCAGCACGTACGTACACTGATGCTTTTGAAGCATTGCGCGTATGCGTCGTCTCCACACACTGGAAAGAGCCACAGGTTGGTTCCGCGCACCGAGTGTTACTGTGGACACCCATGAAGCCTGGCAGTCGATATTCGTCTTTCCTTACGTAAGTTTCCTGAAGCGCTATAACATCTGGAGTGAACATTTGGCAACGGATAAAGGATGTCCCTCATTGAAGGACGTACAAAAGGCACTAAAAGAGAAAGCCAAAAAGAAGGCAGCAGGAGATGCAAGTACGCGTCTCCGTAGTGCCGGTCCAGCGATTGGAAATGCCTCGACTAAGCAAAAAACAGTGCGTTCAAGGAATGCCAAACAAACAACGCATCGAAAAGAAGAGGGGCGGACCTTCAACCTCTCGGAGTCATCGTGGCCAGCGCTGCCATCGAAATCGTCGGAACAAGTCACTACAAAGACAGCGACCACAGTGGAGAACACTGGAAACACCGTGCATAAACCGGTCACAGCCAACGACGAGGCGCAACTTGTCAATCTTCTGAAGATGCTTGTCACCGTCATCAGGTCTCTAATCGCCGGTCGTCAGACACCAGCAGCATCAGCAGCAGCGCAACTTTTGGAGGCCCTCGTTCCAGTCCTCGACGGCCTTCAATAGACGTGTTACCGGAAACAAGCTTATCAGTTGTCAGCAGCCTCGCCCCTTTGTGCTGCAATGGAATGTCAGGTCGCTGCGACCGCGACACGCTGATCTAGTTCTTCGACTCATCGCTATGAAGACGTAAGAAAACACGCACACAGATTTAACGCAGACGCAAGTAGAACATTTAGGAGTCAGTTCACAAGCAGCTGTGCCTACTTTGTCGGACTTTTATTTTTAATGTGCATATTGGCTCTGTTGGCTTCACTGTCATAGGACTTTTTTAGTAGCGACATATCACGACAATCGAAAAGCAGCGCAAAGCTGTGCTGTGGGATAGCAAGTCGAGCGCTGGCAGCACAACTTATGCGCGATTGTGTCACAGCAGGCCTTCTACAGCTGGCGCGTGCAGTGAGCGAAGAGTGCTAAGCCACACAGCGCCGCGAATTCATGCCAAGCTCCCTTGTAACGGCACCAGTCATAATATAATATTAGCACTGAGGTTGACATTAAGGAAACAAACACTGCTCCCAAACGCCTGACCATTAAAGGGACACTAAAGAGATACGGGAAGTTGAGCTTAAATGGTAGATTATCCTTTCACGCACCTCGTCAAGAGGATCTCAAGCCAAAGAAGCGGCCTCAAAGTGCAAGACACGCTCAGAATAACACAAGCGCTGCTCACCAGCCGCATCACATACGGCATGCTGTACTTGGCTTTAAAGAACGCAGAGATCGAAAAGATCAACATCATGATAAGGAAGGCAATCAAAGTCGCCCTGTGATCCCCCCCCCCCCCCCCATGGCGTCTACTACACGTCTGCTTAAGATGGGCGTCCACAACACGTGGCAAGAGCTCGCTGAAGCGCACAAGAACAGCCAACTGGAACGACTCAAGCTTACACCCACCGGGAGATCAGTACTCCGACATCTGAACTACAGTGGGACGTACGTCGCAGACACGGACAAGAAAGAACGAACCCCATCGGACGTTCGAGAGTCCCTCTGCATTGCACCCATCCCGCGCAACATGCATCCCATATACCACAAGAGTAGAAGGCAAGCTAGAGCCAACGCAATCAAACGAAGATTCAAGCAAGACCCAGACGCCCGCTACACCGACGCGGCCAAGTATCCGCATTGAAACGCGTACGCTCTCAGCGTCGTAGACTCTCGAGGCCGCGAGTTAGCATCGGCAACCGTCAAGGCACGCAACCCGGAAACGGCGGAAGAAGCGGCAATCGCTCTCGCCACCACTACATGCACAGACGCAGCAGTCATTTTCACCGACTCTCAGGCCGCCTGTAGAAATTTCTCGAGGGGCCGCATCTCGGCTGATGCACTTAAGTTACTACAACGACGTAGCACGCCGCTCCCGTACACCTGCGTAACGTGGGTACCCGGACACGAGGGACTAGAGGGGAACGAAGCGGCCCACGCCGCTGCCCGCGAGCACGTCAGCCGGGCTCCCCTCGCCCCACACGCCCTCCAACCCACGGCAGATGAGGTGGAAGCCGTACCCAACAACTATTCGGCGATATTGCAACACTACAGGCTCGAGCGCCGCGTATACCCTCCACCGCACCCAAACCTCGGCAAAGAAGAAAGCGTGGTCCTCAGACGCCTACAAAGTAATACTTAAACTCACGGAACTATAATGCACCGCCTCGACCCGACGCTCCACAGCTACCTCTGCCCACTCTGCAACGTTCCCGACACCCTGGCACACTTGCTCTTGGAATGCCCGTGGCATGAAGATAGCGAAATGCTGCCGGAAATGGACGCAAACAGAGCACTACAAGCAAACGAAGACCACCTATTCGAAACGTGGGAGGCCAAGCTCGCCCTCGGGGACCTGGAAGACCAACGACAACTCGTCGCCAGGGCCAAGAGGGCAGCCGAAGCCAGAGGGTTCCTGGACTAAGGAACCTTCCCACCTCAGAGTGATACCGGCCTCGAT
>NC_051158.1:56183855-56242516 GCF_013339745.2 Dermacentor silvarum | reverse complement strand
CCGGACAATCCCCCCTGGATCCGCGCCCGGCTGTGCTTGACCAACTTTTGTGGGGCAGTTCGATTCCGCTGAGAGAAACTTAAGGGATTCTTGATGCGAAAGAGTGAAGTGGCTCATTGAGCGGAAAAACTTGCACCTTTATATTCTGTACCAGCGAAACGGCAGCTAAAGTCCCATTTGCTGCGACGCCATGTGAAGAGCGGGCTCTTGAAAAAATTCCATTGGCTGCGACATCACGTAATGAGCGCACTTCGACGCGGAAGAGTGTGCAAAGACAACACCTCCTATGCTAGCGCGCCAGGCGTTGCGTCAGGGCAGAGGGCATCGCCGCGACGCCCCATCCCCTTCGCTCTCGTTCTCGGATGCCGGCGCGCGGTTCTTGAGCCAGCACCACAGGCCGATTCTGCTTGCTGCCTCGGGAAGCACGTGCCGCTACGGTATATTACTCGAAGGACCGCTCAGCGGCTTTCAAGTGGACATTAATGCTTTCGCATTCTCAACAAACAGGAAGTGCTTAGGCATTCGTGGATATTTTTTTCGTCATTCTAGAGCGGATCACACCTACTGGTACATACCCAGCCACCGAAGCTGCCATAAATGAGGTTCACTGAAGTTGAATCCAAACCTAGTGGCACATACCCAGTGCTCCAAGCCTGTGTCAAAGAGTTTATTCGAACTGCGGTACACACCTAGTCCCGCATGTACAGTAGCCAATGTCCGCTTGAATACGGCTCGTTGAGGAGGCAAAGATTTTATTGACACCAAGGACTGGTTCTAGCGAGGGGGGGGGGGTGGATGGGGGCAAGAAAAGAGGGAGACGGCGGCCACTCAGCTCGTTCTATATGGCCGAAAGTGCTTGTGCTTCGGCGACCCCTATGGCCCAGCATACGATGCGGAGTTGGTCTTCCGGCCGTCAGTTGCGCAGAGCAGCCTCCCAACGCTCCTGCCGCTCTGCCCCCTCAAATGGGGGAGTAGGTTTGTTTAGCAATAACGATATATATGATCAAATTCCGTTCGCGCACTGAAAGAGAGAAGACCATGGGGTAAAGCGTCACCCTGATGCATTAGAGAACGGACGAAATGAGAAATGAAACGACTTGCTCAGCCTGGAACAGATATTTGTGAGGTGGAGGGCAGCTCACGCGGGAATTGCGGTAGTGTAAAGTAATTTCATGATGGTGAATAGGCCTTCCCGCGCGCTGCGAAAGGAAGGTAGACCGCCCACTGCCTGGTTAAGGAGTGCTCGGCAGAACTTTCTGTGGGCCTAGTTGGTACATACTTGACAAACTTCTTAAAGCGCAAACTAGAGACACGGCCTTCCGTTTGTGCCGTGTCTCTTGTTTGCGCTTTAAGAAGTTTGTCAAGTGCTCAGGCTTGTTCGTGGCCGGCTGTATGTCCGGGATGTCAACAGTGCGCTGGAACCCATAGGATTGCGATTATGCGCCTAGGAGGAGTGGTGAATTGTTGGATACAGAAGACGGGTGCGTGAATTCGTGCATAGCAAGTTGATACGATTGTTGGTTTCGAACCCCGTTTCCTCAGCACTACAACCCGATGCGCTACCCATTCGACCACGGGCTACCCAGTGACCCATGCCAAAAGGAAACCTCTTTGATACCAACATACATAGCTAGAAGCGCAAATAGCCCCCGGAAAGTCCATGAAGAACTCCAAAAATGGTAATGCATAAAGACTTCGCTCCTGCTATGGAACCCCAGGCACACAATGCTGTTCAACGGCACCAAGGGACAATCAGGCGTTATTCCTAAATGATTCGTGGTCTTGGAACTATTGCAACTTCTTTTTCTTAATTTTTTTTTTTGCTTTGAGGCACCATACCGACAAGCGGAATGCAAACGGGAAAATTTGCTTTCAGTACATACACATATTCTTAGCCCAATATTTAAAAATGCTGCAGTAGCGATATCAAGTATAAACTGTTGCAAGAGCGCCAGTAGGATTAGATTTCTTTCTCCTTCAAGAGCAACAAATATAAAGTTCAGCTGGCCCTTCCAACTTCGTGTATAAGGTTCTGCAAACTTTTGTATGCTAATGATTTCAATGGGCAACCGTCGTAAACTTGCGACTAGTAGTGTATGTGATATGTTTGTTAAAAACGCTGGCTATACCGTAATCGATAGGAGATGTAAGCATGAAATGGCTACCATATGGCGTCTTTTGCTGCCTGTGGTGCCACCACCTTCAACCGCTTTTCTTCTTCCAACAGTGCAGCGTGCTCAGCATCTGTCGCTACTTTTCTTCTTCTCGCAGACCGCTCACGACTCCCGGATCACTGGCGCTCAAAAGAGCACAGGCAACTCTGTCTCAGCACCAAAAGATGACAATCAAGTGTATAGCGCTCTCTATCGGCCTTTTCAACGTCACTGTTGCAAATGAGAAATAAAACTTGGGCGCAATAGAAGTTACAGTTTGAGTGATATTGTGAACAAACATTAGGAAAAAATCTGAAGCAATATTTTTTGTAACTTATTTGGGGCAGTAACAGCGTATGTATTGCTGTTCTGTACAAAGGGTAGGAGACCAGAGACCATATTTTCTCAACTTTTGACTGGTTGCCTGGATGATCTCGTTTTGTTCTCGCAACGATGTCCGGATGTTTTCGTTTGAGTGCCAGGATACCGGCTGTGGCTTTTGGCGCAAGGTCACCCGAAGGTCGCCGACAACGGGGGCTGAAAGCATTTCATTCCTAATAAAAATCAAAGCATCCTTTATAAAGAAAGAATGTTTAACGCCAAGCTTGCGCACATGCACACTTAATCAAAGTCTAAAGCCAACGACCACGCAACGAACCCTAGAAATGCTGAGCGACCCAGTGCGATGCATATGTGATTTGATGGCTTGTTTAGGATAGCACTTTTTGAACGTTGAGGTTGAATGAAGACACATTTAGTTAAGTTGCAAAGCCTTTATGTTAGATCATGTAGCCGTTGATTACACTCACGCACTCACGCTTTCATGGACTGCATGCCGTTGCCGATACACGGGATCGGCCTTGCGGGAACGATCGCGCTCGCGCTTACGTTCGCGTACGGCAGCCTCTTCTGCCGTGCCCTGCACCCGCGGCCTAGCCAAGGTGAAGGCCGGTAATGCATTGCGTGACGCGCGTAATACAATGCAGATATACAGGGTGTTTCAGCGAACACTTTCAAAATTTATTTAAGGTTGCCTCTGGCAGATAGCCCAATTCTAGTTAATGAGCTGATCTACTCGAAGAGGCGGACATCACTTGCACAAAAAATTAAAATGCATTATCGATCAAATAGCAAAAATTTCCTAATTAAGTTTTTAAATAATTACCTGATGGCCCATGTTGCAATTTACAAATTGTAGCCATGGAGTTAGCGAGGCTGATCCACTTAAAATTAATTCTCAGGATGACACCAGTTTCGAGATATCAATTCCCGAACTTTGCGGAGAAATGCATTGGCGTTACAGTTAATTTTGAGCTTCAATGCATGAAGTGATGTTTTGTTAAGAACCTAACTAGAACGCCAATGCATTTCTCCGCAAAGTTCTGGAATTAATATCTCGAAACTGGTGTCATCCCGAGAATTAGTTCCAAGTGGATCCGCCTTGCGAACTCCACGGCTAAAATTTGTAAGTTGCAATATGGGTCATCATGCAATTAGTTAAACAACTTCATTAGTGAATTTCTGTTAATTATTTGATTATGCATTTCAATTTTTTGTGCAAGTAATGTCCGCCTCTCCGAGTAGACCAGCTCATCAACTAGAATTGTGCTATCTGCCACAGGCAACCTTTAAGAATTTTTGAGTGTTCGCTGAAACACCCTGTATACAGTTCGTCTGGGTAGCATGGCGTTGCAGTTCCCATTGTTCTTATAGGTACGACTGCGAATGTAAGTTGTAGTGTTCGACGATTGTGTATTCATCTGCTGCGCGGATAGTTCCATTGTGTAAGTTGGCTTTTCTGCAGTGCGTTATCAGCGCTCACAGACGAATCAGTGAGACATAGAAAGCTTCGCTTTAAGAACTGTTAAGTATGGCTCCATTTTATCATCCGAGATAGCTTGTACTCTTGCGCAATAGTTAAATAAAGAAAAGTTATTCGGCAATCGCAGTAATCCTAGCGAACCAGAACACTGATGTCTGAAATAGTTATTTGTGCCTTGATGTTTTCACGCCAGAAATTTGAGGGAAAATATGTGCTTTCCTTCTCTAATTTGCCCAACTAATTCGAAATATATGATGCTGACGTGACTTGGACATATGAACGGTTGCATTAGTATACGCAGTTCACTATGCATAAAAGAAATTAAAGTTATGAGAAAATTTCACTGGTGCTGTCACGCAAACCCCTAAACAGCTGCGTTATCTTAAAACATGCCGCAAGCACATTCTTGAAACTTAAATATCGATACTTCGGAGACGGCTGCTAATTGATTGCAGTAATTTCGTCCGTGTAGCAGAGGTGAAGTCAGTGCTAATACCAACTTAAATATAATAACACTATGCTCAACGCTGTTCCAAGACATAAGTTCTTCACCATATATTGATGGTGTGATAATACCTCTACGGTGTGAGTTGTGAAATGACAATTCTTCGTGTCTAGCAGCCAGCTGAAGTTTTTTTTTGGTATGACGGGAGCGCCATGCTAACGTCGGAGAGTGAATAGTCGGGCCCTGTTTAGAGACGCATTTTCAATTTCGTTTATGTATTGGAATTCGTGGAGATGCTATGCGGAGATCATTTTGTCCCCTTAATGCGGTTTGTGTCTTAGCTGTGATTGCTTTCAGTGAAATAAATGTGCTGGGTAAGGTAATATTTTATTTCTGTATATCAATTGTAAATTACGGTTGAAATCGTACATTTAAATTGTAACGAAATACCAGAATTAGAAGAAAAGAAAGTACAGGACAACAAAGGCTAATAGTTTCCTGACGTCTTTAGGTGTGTCCTTAATGTTCTCTTTCAAGCAAACATTTTCGAACCAAGTGAGCGCATTCAAGTTGCATATCAACCTGGGTGACTAAGTTTGTTCGAGGGTTTGTGAAACGGCCGTGCTCGCGTCATCGTCGTCCTTACACCTTGTTGATCTGACTCTCGTCATGGCGGCGGCGTAACGCCTTCTACGACCACCCAGTGGGCCAAGTTGTCTTATAGCTAGGGCCACGAAGTATGTGCTGATCGTGTTTCCAGCTTTCTCTTGGGACTCTCGTCGTGCCACCGGCGTCACGCCATCTTCTTTATAGACTCGTCATGCAAGTTTTCACATGGCCGCCATGATTCAGTTGCGGCCATTATATGGCAGTCACTCAAGCTTCTTCATCCGTTTCACCTCATTCATTCGTCGAGGTGGTGTCGTCGTCACGTCATAACGTCATACAGGCTTCGTGACACAGTCTTCGTCACGCTCTTGTCCTCATACATTTGTCGTCACCACATTCACCTCGTTCTGTTGTTATGCCATCGTAATCACTACGTCGCCATCATACAGTCGCCGTCATGGTTGCGTTGTCATGCCATCGCGGTCGTTTTATCGTCGTCACAAAGTCATCATTATGCCATTGTTGCCATGCCGCCGTCGTCATGCCGCATTCATCGTTATATCGGCGGCAATCCTACTTCGTTATTCTATAGTGATGAGGCGTTCTTCATTTAGTCATAATTGCGCTGTCGTTGCCATGCAATCGACATCATTGCGTCGTCTCATACAGTCGCTATCGTGCATCCGTTCTCAAACCATCGTCATCTTGCCGTCGGGGTCGTGCCTTCGTCGTCCCTCCAGCTTCGTTACTTCATTGTAATCATATCGGCATCCTAATCCCGCCATGCTAATAGGGTGAACTTGACAAGTGAGGGACATAACCAAGTGGGTCGATAACGGATCATGTCGCATATAGTCGAAGCGAGGGACGTCTAAGAAGGACCACTCACATTTAAATAAACGGGTTTCAAAAATGCGAGTTTCCACTACATAGCTGGAATGTTAGTCAGATTATCCTCGATAGTTATCGTGAGATGAGTTCAGCCGTAAATATAGAATCTAAGCTTTGAAGCAATCCTGAAGCGAACATAATTTAACACAAATGTAAATGCTCGCAATTAGCCGCATACGAGAGCTATAGAAACATTGACCCATCAATTTTATTCACAATTTAACAGTGCCTAGGAGAGGCAGAATAAGGTACTGTGTCCTTCGTTCATACAACGAAACCGATTTTCACTCATCACCAGACTCGTGAAAAAAAAAATGTATATTTCCAGAAACGCAGAGTTTCTGCCAAAGAGCGTTTTGCTGACAGAACATCAAACTAATCTATTATTGCGCAATGTAAGGTACGCACTTTGCGATAAATAAAGTTTGTCTTAAGGTTCACTTATTGCTAAACACACGTCGGGTCACGTACTGAAAGATGAACATGAACGTACTTCATTCGATAACCTAATATGCAGGCTTGCATTGTATTGTTCAAGTCATTCCTTCACTTCAGCTTTGTTGGCAGCCAACTTTACCCGACCTGCCATCCCAGCCTATGCTTTAGATACCGCCCATAGCCAGGAGCGATGCAATGCAATTCACCACGCCCCACCTATTTCCAGCCACAGTTCGGTCCATCTGGTAAGCCAGGGCAACGTTTAAAAAATGAGCAACGACACTAAACCTTGGTTTAGGTGTCTGCTGGTGGCACTCGCACCTCGGCGCTGGTGTACCTTGGTGTAGGGCAGGACACCGAACTCGTGGCAGCGATCGAACGGAACTGGCGGGAAACCGCCACGCACCGAGTAGTGGGCGAGGGAGCGAAGGAGGGTGAGGAGGGCGCGACGCGTAGCCCCCTAATGGAGGGCGCACAAAGCGCATCTTACGCGCCCCTCCGCCGCTGACATGAGAGCATGTAACGAGCGCTGGCGAGCAGTTCGCGCGCTTGAGTGAGCGGCGGAGCAGGGAGAGGAGATGCGAGAGAGGGGAGTGACGTCACCCCTCCGATGTGTAGCTCTAATTAGATTGTTTTTATTTTAATTAGTAATGAGCGGGTATCGCTGATTTAAGTGTGGCGTCAATGATGACGTCACTTCTGGTCTCGGAGTACCACGGCAACCCGTACTGATGCGGTGGGTATCTAAAGTGTACGATTGCGTTCTTTAGTGTACGGCAATTAGACTTTGCTAAATTGTTTCTAATTATTCCTGACACTTAGCTCTCTACTGAACTAAATCTGTGCTCTGATGTCATATCTTTCATCAACCATAAATAGAACCATCGATATCTAACTGCATTTTTTATTATTTATCTTCAATTTTTTCGCACCTCTGTGACCGACCGGAAGTGAGTTCCTAACCAGCAAATACTGTGGAATAAACAAACATTGTCACTCGGTGCTCGTGCCACTAAAAAAGACAAATCGACTACATATTGAGCCGTCAATCTTGAATAAGTTGTCCAATAACATCGCGACGACAGTGGTCAGAAAAATGCCCGTTTTGCTGTAGTTCTTCCTCTACCCGCTGCGTCTCCTCTATGATTTGCGCTCCAGGTCACAAGGGTCAGCCTCCAGGTCACAAGGGTCAGCCTCCAGGTCACAAGGGTCAGCCTGCACCTCGCAGTATATCGGCCATTCTGATGACAACCTCGTAGCGAATCTTCCTATGGTGCTCGTAGGCAAATGGCCACTTCGTTTACGCCCCACAAGACGGGTAACCTAGACAAGTTACCCTGTGCAGCCCGATACTGAGTTTATATATTAGTCCCTTCGTTGCCTATATCCCGTAAGCACAGCAACACCACACCACGGAAATGCTTACCCCTAACCCGATCATTTTTGCCCGGCAGGCCAGACGACGATATTACCTTCGTTTTTGTTTAAGAGACCCATTCTAGTTTGTGTTGCCGTGGCCACCGCTCGTGCTTTTCCTATTGACACAAAAGTAAGCTTTAATACATCACTTTTTCTCAGTGTCGATGTCAAAATTAACCAAGGTCCCTAATTCATCAGACTGCTGACCATAATAAACATATAACAGTCGACATGAATTATATCAAAGAGAAGTCATAAGTAGACATTAAGCACAAATCGGTTACCCTTACTTGCTTGGAGGAAAAGATAGCACCGTCGAACGGAACAACGGTTGTATTCAAGAAGAAGAAATCGCGCATTGTGTCTGGCGCTGTCTTCCATTTATACCACGGCCTATCGATTCATGGGCGATCCCCCGAAGTTAGTTGAGAAATACCAATAGCAACCAAACCAAACCAAACAAAATCCGCGAGATCAGTTCTCTTGTTTGGCTTGTATCGCCTGAATATTTCTGGGGCTTCATTGCCTAAATTTGTGTGACTACAAAAATACTGCTTTGTCACGATTACTAAAGCAGTCGCTGATATTAGAAACTGGTTTTCTAAAGGCCAGATGCGTATGTTATGGTGAATTCGGTTGTGTTAGCATTGCAACATGAAAGGACCTTTTACATTTTACCAAAGTTATTAACCATTCTGCACCTGCAAATTTGACCAACACAAATACATCAGAATAACTCGAACGAGCAAGGTGAAGTGGAATTTTTTAACTTCAATGCAGAATGTTTGCTTCAACTATTTCAACATATTGGCAGTGAACAAACAAAGAGAGTAAAAAGAAAACGAGCAACGGCCCCAAGAACGGGACTTGCAGACTGAAACAGACAGATAGAGCATCGTCTGTCTCAGTCTGCATGTCCTGTTCGTTGCGCTTTTCCTTATTTTACAACCACCAGAAGTTAGTATTACGAATATTTATCTAAGCCAAATAACTTTCTGAGTGACCACTACAAATGGTATATAAACCTGAGAAGAAATTTGGTTTGTCAAAAAAGTAATTCCAATGCTAATGGCATCACCGTTGACAGTCATCGTGAGATCAGTTCTGCCGTAATATTTCCTTTCCCTGTTTAAGAACAGAAGCTCACTCACGCGAGCTTGTGAGTTTGAAGAAATCTATTTAAGGTAGTCGCATGGGCATTTGTATGTGTATTATTATATCTGCAGTAAATAGTAATTTTATAAGTTTTAAGAAAACAAATAAGGGCGAGGGGGGGTAACATTTTGCCATTTGTACTGAAGCCGATGAATCTAAACGTTAGGCGGGCTGTCATCGCCCTTTCCTGCGCTAATGAGGCTGGAGCTCGAGATGTTGCTCCTAACAGAAAGTTGGTACCTATATTGCTCCTGGAAGGCCCTGTGATCCGAGCACTGTGACCCGCCTTGTAGACGCCAGGGCGTTGTTTTAACAGCGGAGCTGTTTAAGCCGGACGTAATGTGTCTGCTGGATCCCCCAAGCTCCCTCGCCAAGCTATGGGTCACCTGGGTTGCCTAGCTACCCCCTCGCGGAGCGGCGTCTGATTCGCCTTGACAAGGCACGTTAAGAAGAGGGGCGAGAGCATGCGCACGGGGTGCGCTATGCTCAGGCGAGAGAAACAGAAATTGAGAGCGAAAGAGAGAGAGAGAAAAACTGTAGCAGCACCAACGAGGCAACGCGCAAAGCTGCTGCCGACACCGTTCGCGTTTCCCTGTTTCCCCGCGTTGACGCCGAACGCACGCGGTGTCCGTGACTGCAACAGGCGCCCCTGGCGTCGGCTCGGCAGATTTCGACCAGCCACTCCCTGGCAAGTGTGGAGGCGCAGCTTGGCCCTGATGTCACCTGGGAGATAAAGCTCGGAGCCGCCGCGACGACGGCAGAACTCTCGTTGACTCTGTGGCGAGTACTTGCACCCTTGACATGGGACGAAGAAGAAGCCGCTTATCTTTTGGCGCGTGGCGCGGCCAAGCGAGAATCTGACCGTCAGCGGTGAGCCGATTCGGAATACCGTGCCTAGGAGCACTTAGCCAAGCCTGGTAAAACCTGGTAGAAAAGCTAGGTCGATCACCAGCTCCGCTGTTTACTCCAGCCCTGCACCACCAGTGCAAGGTGCCCACGTTTTTGTAGCGTTAGCTACACTGGCCTAGCCAAGCCCGTTTCGCGCGGCACATCAAGAGCCGTGCTGCGCATGCGCAAGGATCAGTGATGTCACACGGCTTGCGCACCGGAGCCGGCACCTCTCGCGGACTCCGCCGCCGCCGCGCGCGACTCACCGCCGCCGGTCTGCGCATTCCAGTGGAGTGACGTCGTAGCCGTGGTAGACGCACTGGCGCCGGCGCGCGCTCGCTCTGCAGTCGCCGTCTGACACTGCGCTGGAGCCGCTGCGCTTCTGACTGGCGTTTGCCAGTGTGGTATAGCCATCGAGAAGGAGAGCGCAAAGGCTGCTCAACAGCGCAGAAGAACGGAGAAGTTTGACTCATCGGATCCCGAAGTAGTTGCCTGGCAATTAGCGGTTGAGCGTAGGAGGAATGAATACATGTGCCACATAATACGTATACCGCGTGTGTGTCATTGGAGCAGCAGTAAGCATGACAATCAAGCTAATCCTTGACAATCTAGACAACCAGGAAAGCTAAGAATAATCCGCTGAACCTTGGCTAATGCTTAGTATATCCTGGCATAGCCGAGCTAAGCCACTGCAACTTTTTTTTCTGACCTGAAGGAGTTTTCTGGTGTCCTGGATCGTGCCACGATCTCCAACCCATGCATCGTCAAGACACCGTCCAAGGAGTTTAGCTGCATCGCACACCTTGCTGTCGCCTTTGTTACTTCATATTTCAGACGTGACCGCCAATTTTTTGTTTAAAGTTGTTTTCGAGCCCTCCCGGACTTTCCTGACCGTGGCTGCTGTTTGCTGCTGCTTTCTTATTGAGTAGCTCACACCTTAAAAAAGGGGGAAGCCCCCCTGCATTGCAGCCCCGCAGTCTAATCTGTACACCTATATCAAACATTACTAATCTCGTTGCGAACGCTGTCTTTGAGATTATCCCCGCGTATGCCACTCGGCGTAGCAAGGGTATCCGAGAGCACATGCATGAACGCAAGCTTTCTTTACAATAAAGACGGAGGAATGAAATAACTAAATTTATAGTAGTTTATTGACCGCTTCATGAAACCTTCACTTGTCATTGATTCCAAGATGTGGATTGGAATTGCAAACCTTTTTACTGTTTGTGCTGCTTGCGCTGAAAATAAGTTAATCTCTCAGGGCGGGTACTAAGTTCTTTTAATTACCCACTACCATAAAATAACCGAACTAGGAGATGCAGGACTGGACAGCCACTTGAACCAACGGGCAAGGCCAAAACCTCGGAGGAATTGAATGAGGTCAACCTAAGCGCAAGGTACCCCGACTGGTGGACACTGGCTCGCAAACCGCACGCGTTCTTCGGTAACGCAAACGGGATTTATATCACAACTGAAAAAAATCGTTGATTGTACCACTTCATAGGGATGTAGAGTCAACGCAACTCCGGATTCCGATGTTTGGTGGATAGAATTTCAATTGAGAGACCTTGTAAAACAAGGGGCATTGGTATTGTGGTTATCGCCCTATCACGACAGCAGCCAACGAATGAGTTATAAACTAGCCTTATAGCTCCGATCTGGAAGACTAGTTCTGCGACTGGCATCTACGAAGTAGGCGTCGCGTGGCGGTACAGCAGAAAGTTTATTGGTGTTAACTTCGGCAAAGAAGAAAGTTTAGTTTAGACTCCACCACATCTAGCAACAGAGAAGCCCAAGAGATTAAAATTAAATTTGAAAGCTTTTACAGGAACAAAGCTCAAGAAAATTAACTAATAACATGGCAGCAGGACAAGCCGAAATCCCAATAGAGCTAACAGATGGGTCCAAACAGGAAGGTACACGGAGTAGTGCCATAGGGCAAGCGATTAAAACAAAGGAAATCCCGATTAGATGCCGTGAAAGTAAGATGAACCTCATTTACAAAGGCAAATGTGATAAAGATAAGAGGAGCTTGTATGGGCTAGTTACAACGTCAGTCATATATAGAATACCAATGGCAGCCATAAAATTTGGGTTGCCAAAGTCGTTTGAAACAAAAAAAATCACAGCATATCCACGAAGTGAATGATGATGAGTGGGCGAAGCACCGGGGGATCATTCGGGTAAACCACAGCTACGGACGAGAGATAAAGAGAGCGCGCGTCGGGAACGAGAGAGAAAGAGAGCGCGCGTCGGGAACGAACGCCCTTGTGCAATGCAGCGCCCCTAGCTACGGACGAGAAACGCCGGAAGCGTTTTCCGGAAGCCGAAAGCTGGCTTTCGGAACCGGAAGCGGAACCGGAAGTGGAACCGGAAGCGGAAGTCGGATTCCGGTTATAATAATACATATATTTGTATATATGGGTATACATACATATAGGGACACACAACGCCATCTATTGAGCAATTCATAAAACTAGACGTGGCTACCTACTACGATGGGGACGAACGGGTGCCGCTATAAGGAGCTTCGCCCCTAAAAAAGTCGCAGTTTCACCTGAAAGGCGAAGCATCAATTGCGACAGAAAATTTGTAGAGAGCTATACGGAGTAGAGCACTGCACGGGCTCGGGCTTACCCGAAAGCCCGGGCGCGGCCCGGCCCGTGGGCCGGGCCGGGCCGGGTAGAGCAGTTTTTTCACGGGCTCGGGCCGGGCTCGGGCATGGCGTGTGCTTTTTGACCCGGGCCCGGGCCGGGCTCGGGTTTTTTGACGCGGGCCCGGGCCGGGCTCGGGCTTTCTGCGAATTATTCTCGGGCTTCTCAACTCTGAAAAACATGTATTTTTGGTCTCGGGCCGGGTTCGGGCCGGTTTCGAGCCGGGCTCGGGCCGGGCTCGGGCTTAAGGTAAAGGGGTGTCGGGTCGGGCCGGGCGGGTAACGTAGATTATTTCCGGGCCCGGGCCCGGGCCCGGAAATAATCTACTTTTTGATCGGGCTCGAGCGGGCCGCCCGATGTAAAAACGGGCCCGGGCCGGGCCCGGGCCGCGAAAATCGGCCCGTGCAGTGCTCTAATACGGAGTAATGATAGTAGCTTTATCAGCTGTATAAACTTGGACATGCAGCAGCACCGGCAACACGCAGAACTGTTGTCAACGCCATCGGCGATTTGCCATCGGTGAAGGCCGACGGTCGGTGGTCAAGTGATGGATCGCCTGCTGCACGATCGCCTCCCACTTGCGATCATACTCCGCCAGAACACTCTCAAGGTCGCTCATCAGATCTCTTTGGAAGAGGTCCATAGCTGCAGCCGTCTTTGGTAATCCTATCCCTTACGACCACATGTAACGTTGAACGGCACACGTACGCAGTTTCTTCCTGTGGGACAAGACCGACACAATCCTCGGGCGTCCACCTCTTCTTTGTTACAGGGGCGACCAAGAACTTCCGAGATCACGGCTTCATAAGAACGCTCGCTTAATGCCCGCAGGACGGTGGGGCACAAGCAGTCACAGTTCCGCTCTCCGGATTTTCAATTGCACTTTTCTGTGTGAAATTGGGGGGCATCGGGATGGAAAAATAACGGTGTCCCTTCTCGCATTTCGGAAATGTTTGTAAGCTCGCTCGAATCGCATCCTTCAAATCTCCCTTTGGGATCAATAGAATTGCTCTTTTGGTTAAATGTAAGTAGTCTAATCTGTGTAGTTACTTGTGTATTTAAAACATCGAGTAATGTTCTAACGCATGACAGCCGTTAAATCAAAGAAGGCGAAATCATTGAATTAACTCACTTCATTATTTTTAAAGAATTTTGAGCGTGTTTCGTGGAGCACTCCTTATATGCTGATATATAGTCATGACAATTTAAACCCAACAGACAATGAAGCCAAGGAAAGCATGGAGGTGGTTGCCAGCAGCATGAAGTTATCTTTTCGTCTACTTTCATTTCCTTTTGCTGTAGGATTTTCCACATTTCCATTTTAACCACAATGAATGATTGTGATTGCGTCATGATTACCCAAAATCGAGCCCCTCGGTCTCTCTTCGCGCCCACACACGCATGCACGCACGCACGCACGCATGCACGCACGCACGCACACACACACACACACACACACACACACACACACACACACACACACACACACATATATATATATATATATATATATATATATATATATATATATATATATAGTTTTCCCAAAATGTTGTTAGGTGTGGATTTTAATTTACGCTTGCGCATGAACACTCGAGCATAGCAAATAAGCCAAGCGAAAATATGCACTTGCGGTACAAACTGTGCAATATTTTCACGTCACGGGTTAAAATATACCGCTCATAGGAATTTAAACCTTTATTTTAAAAAAACAAGATCTTTGACATTGCATAACTGATGATACATATAAAAAATTACGAATTCCTTTGTTCGCTTGTATGGCATACGTAAGCATTGACGTCCCTAATGGTGAAGAATGATGAGGTGTCAGTAAAGAAAATTTCAGGCATTTCAGAGCTGCCAATGAGCGCTGTTCAGCACCTCTCAGCCACTATAAAAGCAGCGCACTAAGATACCGTTCTCCAGTTCGCTCATTATCTTCTGCACAAGTAGGGCATACTTGATACTAAAGGTACGTATAACGTTACCTCTCTTCGTCAGCGTTAATTGGGAGTTTGGTTCGGTACGGCAATGCTTACCGAAAAATGATTTTTTTGCTTGCTTCAGCAATAACCGAACGCAACGTGTCTTGAGATAATCGTCGCCATCATTTTGTCGATAACTTTATTTTTCTCTTTTTGTCGTGTGTTTAGATATATACTAAGTGACAAGCAGTTAGGGGGGGGGCGAAATAAGCTTTTGCGGAGAATATCAGGTAAAGGGATATAAAGGGGCGAACTGGTCTTAGCGCCAATTGGAACCGAATACACCTTACCTCTGGGCTGCTTTGCCATGCAAGCAACCGCACCGGCCACCCTCTCACGCACATTTGTCGTTTGTGTACATGGTAAGCCCTCAGTGTATTAGCCAGAACCACGCATGGCCAATGCAACAGATGTGTAATGCCATTTTAAGCACAGGTGTCGCGTAGTAAGTGACACAAGCGCTTTCTTCGCTATCATAGTCCAGCTTCATCACTGGCAACTTCGCATTGTTTCAAGCCTCTCGTATCAAGCCTCTCGGATCCCTTATTTCGTCTTGCCTATTTATCAGTAGAGCGCCATCATGAACTGTAACCCAGACGTCCCTGTCTTGAACTCCGGTAATCCTTTCAACAAGTTTACTCACTAATAAAGAAATTACGAGGAGAGACTGATAACCCATTTTGGCTGTCAAAAACTTCTTTCACCAGTTTACTTTTGAATACTAGTTCTTTTCGATGGACTGTAAACGAACATCTGATCGAAATACCACCAGCAAATATTAAAAAAAGATTTACAAGGCAATGAACTGCTTTAACACGCCAGACAGTCTAATTAAGCGACAAGTGACAAAGTGTATGAACAATAAGATAATATACCCGCCCCAAAACACGGGAAAATGTCACCGCGCGCGCTCTTGCCGGGGTGAAGCAACGTCACGTAACCCATCTTTCGACGCAAGAACGATTGCAGCAGCAGCGCTTACAGTGGTGGCCCTCGCACCTAACACGTTGATCAGATATATATCTGCTCAGTGCAGTAAAAACCAAAGCTACTTAAAAAGATCTATGGGCTAAAATATTACTGTCTGAAAATTGCACGCTACGACTATTCTACGACTATTCTTTGAAATGCTAATGGCTTGCTATTTTCTAAACGCATAACTTTTTCTAATATGGGATGTTTCGAAAGTGTTGGCGTCTCTAATTGGCGCTGGCTATTCTACAGAAAATACAAACAATGAATGCCATTGGTGTGAAAATATTACTAAAAGCACACTTAACAATGGGAAAGTTGAGCCACATAAATGAAACATCTTTAGTCTGAAAGTCCAATAATACAACCACAATGAAGTAAGGGGACAGAACAGGAATACATTATGTCAGGCACAGACGGTCGGCTTCGTTCTCTAATAAACTGTCCTCAGTGGCAATCGAACCTATCGATGCTACTTTTTAAAACATTACGTGTTGCGTGCTATATTGAGGTCTTTAATGTTTACGGCAGTAACAGGGCTTTCGCATTCCGTTAGTACATAGCGTCGTCTTGAAGCATGGCTTCAGGGCTATCTACGTATTTAATTCCTGCAGTTTTAATGTAAGACTTATCATGAATTTTTTTTCGGCGTGCAATTTGCTCAAAAAATGCACACTGCAGTTTTCTATAACATCGCGAAGTCACATCCCAATTTTCACAACCATAGTTCCGCACAGAGATGAGAGCTCCTTGTTATACTCTGCTTGCGATATTCCACCTTAGACGGATTTTGGAATTTTCGAGAGCTTCTTCGCGATGCAGTTAATTATCGCCTCCGTGCACCTGATCGAGCTATTTCTCGTAGGCCATGATAGGATATACTGTGCACAAATAAAGGGCAAACATGGGTGAAGGCACAGACACAAGCGATTGTGTCTATGTCCTCTGGTGTAATTGGATTTGGATTTTGCGCAGTAACTGGAGTCATATATCACAGATACCAACTGGTCCAAGCCAGTACACTTTCCCGTCAGGCAACGCATGGCTACTTATGTTTTACGTTCACAAAAATGATACTTAGGTGCTTGGAAAGAAACTCTCAGTACCTACAGAGGATCTAGAGACGAATATTTCAAACAGACATGTTGAGCAGCGTATTTACGTCAAGAATTCACATATCGAGTAACCTATGAAGTTCGTATCGGACAACTCCGCCAGTAATTGGGAAGAAGAGAATGCGGCAGAATGCGGCGCCCCCAATATAAATATAGATTAAAATTTTTTTTTGCATGTTCTTCGGAACGCACGTTCAAGTTCTCAGATGACCCGGCCCAAGAAAAAATCTATGAGTGGTCCAAAGAATTTTCTTAGCGGCCGCTATATTTCCTGTCAAGTTTCATACTGACACGCAAGATTTATATGGAACTTCGCACTATTCAGTACGCCCAGTGGTTGAGGGTCACAAGCCATCTTACGTTCTTTTAATGTTGTCCGAAACCACCATGCACATTTTGTTTGTTACACATAGCCGTATACATTTTGAAAACCACATTTCGATTGCTTTTTTCTAGCTTAAGTTTTGTGCACATATATATCTTCAATATTTCAAGCCAATAATGGGGCAATGTGGCAACCAACGGGCATTCTTTGGTGCGTGCAGCAACAATAACTGCTCTATCAAAGCGGCATAAAACTGTGAAGCCAAAATAACTGGAAACGCAGACTTATATGATTTAAGCAGGTGCACTTCAAGATGCTCGCAAGGGGATAAAAATTCATCGACGACGTATAGCAGCATCCAAAAACTTGGGAGCAATAGAGATATTGTAGACACACTGACAAGTTTTTATGTGGTTACCGCAGTATGGGGTAACCTTTTGATGTAATCGGAATAATCTGAAGAGCTAGCACAGCGGGTTACTTTCACCGAAGAAGGCTACTGGTGTCTACCGATTGCAAAGGTTAATATATTTGGGAGTCATCGCGTACCAAATTGGTACCATAGTTTTCTTATGGCACGTGTTCTTGCAGCAACATACATTACCCTTGAGATTTAGTTAAGCAAAATACCGTCAATGCAGTGAATGAACAGGAACGGTCCAAACCCAGACTCTTCGGGAAGAACTGAGGCAATAGGAACGCAATGATAATCCCTATCATAAGGGGCAACACATTGCCTTCAATTCTTGAAAACTTGGCGTTTATTTATTATGATTTATTCTCAGTAATATATGAAGCGGACTACTTCAGGAATGTGAAAAGAAGACGAAGAAGAGAAGGGAGAAGAAGAGGGGTCGGCGGAGAATAATAGTAAATGGCGGAAAACACCCGTCTTACCGAAGTTATGTCTGGTAGTTAGTTATTCTACCCGGACCGCTACATATTTTGGCGCAGCCGATGACGAACATGTGGGTTACGTTCTGCATCGATCAGACGTCGCCGCAGCATGTTGTCTTCAAGAGTTACCAAGTGCAAGGTGAGCCATCAACTGACCTTCCACGTCATGTTAGTTCAGCAGACCTCATCGACACAGTTATGAAAGAAACCTCCATAGGACGCGAGCAACTTCTTCAAATGGAATCGGTGAAGGTGCATCTGTCACTACCGGCACTGGAACAACTGATCCTCGAGCCAATGCGATGTGGACGCTTCACGCAAGGAACCAGTGCGGAGAAGGTGAGCATCGTAATGAAAATTATTGAAAAGCAGCAGCGACAAATGACGCAACAGGTTGAACTAATGAACACTCTAGTTGAGTCACTCCGCTTAGACAAACCAGTGCAAAAGCTTGTGGAGCCGGACATTTTTGAAGGCAACCACCAAAGCCCTCACCAATGGCTATCCTTTATCGGAACTGAATAAGTGGGTTTCTGATGTTGAAAAAATTAAAAACATGCGACGTTATCTTCATTCCACCGCCAGGAAATGGTATGATTTGCTGCTTCTTGACAAGGCAGCACCGTGTTGGGAGAAATGGAAAGTGAATTTCCTGGCTGCTTTCGAAATCAGTGCTGTAAAAAGATGGGATGCTGCTCTAGGTTACCAGTACGCATCAGGATCTCCTCTAGAGTATGTCCTTGAGAAGCGTCGTTTGCTGCATGCCGCTGAACCTAGGCTCGCCTCAACGACAGTTCTTGCCTTAGTTATGCAGGGTCTCTGTTTGGACATTCGAAATTAAGTTCAGCTGAAAGCCCCGAAGACCCTAGACGAGCTTTTGCAGTGCCTCCAGAATCTTTTACCAGGACCAGAACTCGAACAGGAAGGCTCAATGTGGAGGAGACAACTGGTTTTTAATAATGAGGACGTGAATAAGTTGATTCCCCATAAGGAGTGCCTATCCTCGAACAGCTATGCACGTAACTACATGCACAGTTCGGGCCAATCTGCTGATAATGCCTGGAATAGCGTCGAACACCATTCTATCAGTGCACAGGATCAAGCACCCTACCAACTACAAGCAAAACTCGGTGAATGTCATCGGCACCACCGTAACGATCACCATGAGACGGTGTACGTAGTGTCGTCAAGTTTACTACAGGTACCGGTCAAGATAGATGGTGTCGAAATGAAAGCCTTGGTAGACAGTGGAGCTTCAGTATCAATTATTAACAAGAATCGATTGGATATCAGTCGTTTTCACACTGGCAAATCTGTTCGTGTGCAAGGATACGATGGTCCGGTGAGCTTACACAACGAGTGGGCGTCCGTAGTAATTGAATTCCAAGGACATTTAGTCACCAGCCAAGTGTTAGCAATCCCAGATGTTACATATGACTTTCTGCTGTCTCGCCCTGACATGAAGAAACTCAAGATTAATCTTTATTGGGACGACAAAGTGCTCGTTTAAGAAGACTTAACCGTGAAGGCAAATGCTGAGGTACCTAGACAACTACGAGTAATTCAGTGCGATGAAGACATAAGAGCTACATGTATCCTGAGCTCGTTTGTGTGGGAAACTACCCGCCAGCGATGAAGTCACATGCGGTTCCAGTTGAAATTGCTGATAAAAAGGTGGTACGAAAAGCTCCATACAACATGTCAAGAGAAAAGAAGATATGGCTTAAAAAGGAATTGCAAGCAATGTTAGAGGCTAATATTATTCGACCTTCCGTCTCACCGTTTGCCTCACCCATAACAATTGCACTCAAAGAAGATGGCACCTTTGCACTGATTATAGAGCCCTTAACCAGCAAACGGAATTTATACCTTTCGCAATGACAAAGATAGATATCAATATTGACGAAACAGGTGGACGCCGCTGGTTTTCTCGTGTCGATCTTTGTAAGGGGTTTTGGCAAATTCCGCTTACTGAGGACACAAAGAAGTACACCGCATTTGTTACGCTTTTTGACTTATTTGAGTACAATCGCCTGCCGTTCGGTTGGAAGAACTCTCCGGCTTGGTTTCAAAAGATTATGAATGACATATTGAAACCGCACCTAGGTATTTTTTGCTACATAGATGACATCATCGTTTTTTCGAAGACTAAAGAAGAACACGAGAATCATCTCTCTCAAGTCCTGAGTGCCCTCAGCGACGCCCACCTTAAAGTCCACTTCAATAAAAGCGCATTTTTTCAAGAGAAAGTTGTGTTCCTCGGCAGGGTGTTCGACGGGTCTACTAAAAGCACGAAGCACTACTCCGTTGAGAGAATTTCAAAGTTGGTGAAACCATACGATGTCCACTCTCTCCGGGTGTTTCTAGGCCTTGCTGGACATTTCAGGTCCTTCATCAAAGACTATGCGGTCAAAACCAGGTGTCTTATACGTTTGATGCAAAAGGACTGCCTTTCCAATGGGATCTGGAGTGTGAAAGGGCCTATGGTGAACTTGTTGAACTGATATCGTCAGATCCCATCCTACGCATATCAGACTTTTCGTTGCCTTTCGTGCTCAATACTGATGCGTCGCAATACGCAACGGGCGCCGTTCTATATCAGAAGCCACCACGACAATCTGATCATCAAAAGCACTACGTCATTGGATATTACCGTTATGCATTGAAGCCTGCTGAAGTCAATTGTACTACCACAGAAAAAAAAGCGCTGGCAGTTTTAAAAGCTGTACAATATTTTAGAACCTATCTAGAAGACACGAAATTCACTATTTTTACCGATCATCAAGCTTTGACTTATCTCCTAGGCATGGCACAACCAAAGGGTTGAATCGCGAGATGGGTTAATTACTTACAACAGTTCGACTTTGACGTATCACATCGGCCTGGTCTACTACTGACAGATGCGGACGCTATGTCTAGATTATTTGTCCATGAGACAAGCGAACATGCACAAGAAATAAATCACGTAAATTTGTGGGAAGGCACTGAGGAAATGAAGTTTGTGGACGGAAGATATCACGTACCATCGACAATGGTTCCCAAGATACTTCAACTATACCACGACAGTCCAGAGTCGAGGGTACATGACGGCTTCTGGCGCACTTACAACAAACTGCTGAAAGGGTTTACTTGGCGAAGTATGAAGGACGACATCAGAAATTACATTCGCACGTGCCACCTATGTCAAGTGAACAAAGTGAAATTCAAGCAGGCGACAGATGTGATGATAATTCCAAAGCATTCACGCATCCCATTTGAAGTCATTCACTTAGACTTCGCGGAACTTAAAAACAAGGGAGAAGGCACAAAGAAAACTCAAGCGTTTTTACTCAGTATCGACGAATGCACAAGAATGATCACGGCCAAGGCAGGAAAAGAAGACGCCAACAGTGTCATTGCTCTTCTTCAAGCTCAATGCTTCCAAAATACAAAGACGATAGTGTGTGACAATGGCCCGGCCTTTTGGAGCAAAAAGTTAGCCAACTGAACACGAGATCATGGGATAACAGTAAAATTTTGCTCACCCTACCATCCTGCAGCAAACGGCCTTGCTGAGCGTGCTATAAAGGACATCAAGCAATTCATGAAGATGTACCCAAAATTCCGAGGTGGCTGGAAGTGCTGCCTGGAGGCTGCTACAAGACACCACAACCGTTCCTATACGAGCGGTTTAGGATGCAGTCCTCTCTTTGCCACTTCTGGAATTGTGCCTACTCTTCCTGCGGATTGCGAACTCGGCATCCTGGAGAAGCTTACACTTAGTGAAGTCCAGAAAAGCGAGAAACAAGAAGACGCCTACAGACAGCGCATGAAGAGGAACTTCGACAAGACGCGGAACAGCGACATACCAGATATAGAAGTGAAGACCACGTCCTAGTCAGGAAAGGAATTGGAAGTACCAACGCTACGTTTTACGGACCCTTCCCCGTGGTTAAAACGGCATCGCAGCACGGTGTATTGAAGACTATTTGGTACCTGGGAGCCACCGGCCAAACAGAGTGCGCCTCAATCGGGAATGTGTTCAAATATTACACCAGGAGGTGTAAACAAAAGAAGCCAGGGAGGGTGAAGCGGACTACTTCAGGAATGTGAAAAGAAGACGAAGAAGGGAAAGCAGAAGAATAGGGGTCGGCGGAGAACAATATTAAATGGCGGAAAACACCCGTCTTACCGAAGTTATGTCTGGTAGTTAGTTATTCTAACCGGACCGCTACAATATATTTAAAAGCAAATTAATAAAAGGCAACAAACAAGCGTATCAAAAGAAGTTTAGCAACTATGCCGGTGGCAATGCTCTATCTCCACGCGAATGCAAGTAGAATTGAAAAAAAAGTTAACAATGTTGAACGCACCTAGGTGTGTGCGTGCTAAGACTAACCACTGGTTATACCACGTAAAGCATTTAATGGAAACGTAATTTTTACGGAATTTGCAACAGTATCGACATCTGAGCTTTAGGCACCCATTCATTAATACATGTGTACGTACGTCACGCCTATGCCACCCACCGAATGAAATGCCTGCTTATGACTCTAAATAGGGAAAAATGCCTTTCAGGGAGTAGAATATACTGAGCGCGGGTTTTCATAAACCCATAAAATGGCAACGGGACCACAGCCGACAAGGCGTGTTGTCGCATATACATATGTCCAGGAGGGCGAAGCGATAGATGCGGCGTCCAACCCTGCCGGCGAACCGGAACACGTGGCTCACGGCCAAAATTACTATGGATAAGGCTCGGTGACTTTTGGCGCTACATATACTTTAAAAGTCAGATGTTCTCGTGCACCTGACAATCAGCGATACAGCGATTTCATGATTATGTTCAATGCGCGCGAGCTTGTAACCTGGTAGTACGAGTGGAGCTGTCTTTTATTCTTTTTCGATCATCAGATTCCCAAACGTTCGGGCCGGCTCAGCTTCTTGTGAAGTTGAGTTCCAGTGAGCACGAGTGAGACACTCGGTGCCTGGTTTTATTAGGTGTCCGTCAGAGTGATCTAAGCTTAATCATAATTTACTGATATGAGTGTAAGTGAGTCCCTAAACAAACAAAAAAAAGCGGTGTGCAGATCCAACGCATATTTTGCAATCTAATTTATGTTAGTCTTTCGTGAAAGCGGTTTTTACAGGAATGCTGACACCAAATTTCCCGGTGATGATTTACTACTCTTGGATATTACACAGTAACTTAGGGAACATAAGGAAGACTGGCGTATGCACTAATGTGTTGTCCCCAGCAAATATTTATGAAATAATTTGCACCCCACAATTCAAGACTTGAGGATTCCAAACAGCGGGGGGTGGATAGCCTTCGAGTGACATAAATTGTGGCTACCCAACTTCAGGGAGTTCCCGTGAACCACCAAACGTTGACGACAATGAAATCCTCAGTCGTCTGCTCAATTGCATATCCCGGCCGAATTTTGGCAAACGCACATTTCATCCGCTCTTAAACTGCGTCGCCACAAGCGTCTTTAACGCTGCGCTATTTTGCTCTCAAGAAATACATTTGATGTTGTCTATCGCGTTGAGCCCAGAGAAGTGAACCACGTTTCATTTACAGATAATAAAATTCATATAGATTACCTTTGAGCCATCTGCTGTCAGGTATACTTCGTGAAAGCGTTCCTCGTAAGCATGCAATGCCTATGCTATCGTCAATTTATCGACTAAATTTGTTGTCTACATTCCTTTAAATGCTATAAAACTGTTCGCCTTCTGCAATGTGTTTTGTAGCATAGCGATTACGCGGCTGAAGGGAAAATCCGAAAAAAAAGAGAGAACCTTCGTCACGCGGTCCACGTCGTCCACGCGACTGTAGATGAGTGTGCCCCTGGGATTGGCCCACCTTCTATCACCCATCTGCGGCCTCATCCTTCTTTGTTATGGCACTGTCTCCGGGGCCGGCCACTTTATGCAACAAAAAGATGGAACGCGCAGACGTGCCAAGCCGCCTGGAAAGAAGGCATAAAAAGAATTACTTCTATGAAGGAAGTAAGACACCTAACGCCTGCTCTTTTTATACTGAGAATCATTACCTGCAGTTTATTGTTTCACTGTGCAATTTCCGTGAATAACGGAATTGGCATCCTGCACTTCTGCACGGGTATTCAGATGGGGCTGCATATCTCAAGTATTTTAATCAGTAATCTGCTGTAAAGGAGATACCGGCCGCGGTAGCGTAGTGGCTATGGTGTTGAACAGCTGCAGCTCGACATGGCGGGCTCAGTCCCGGTCACGGTGGGCGCATTTACCACGAATCGACGACGCTCTTGATTATCTAGACGGTGCCAAATACTTTTCGTCTATAGACCTTCGACCTGGTTATTGGCAGATTTCCGTAGATGAGCAAGACCAAGAAAAGACCGTTTTGTCACTTCAGATAGCCTCTACCAATTTAAGGTTATGCCGTTCGGTCTACGCAATGCCCCCGCCACGTACAAACGGATGATGGACTCTCTGCTTCAAGGTTTCAAATGGTCAATTTGTCTTTGTTACCTCGACGACGTCCTTGTGTTTTTTCTTACACTTGAGACACACCTTGAGCGCGTCACAGCTATCCTTGACGTTTTCAGCAAGGCTGGGATGCAATTAAAGTCTTGTAAGTGCCACTTCGGGCGCCAACAGATTGCAGTTCTAGGTCATCTCGTGAATTCTCCCGGCGTACAGCCCGACCCGGCGATGGTTTGAGCAGTAACGTCTTTTCCTGTACCCCAGTATGTCAAAGACGTCCGGCGTTTTGTGCGACTCTGTTCTGATTTCAGACGGTTCGTCAAAGATTTCGCAGCGATCGCTTGAACACTCACTAAACTTCTGAAGAAAGACGTGCCTCACGCGCCGTGGTTGCTTAGTGGCTATGGTGTTGGGCTGCTAAGCACGAGGTCGCGGGATCGAATCCCGGCCACGCCGGCCGCATTTCGATGGGGCCAAATGCTAAAACATCCGTGTGTTTAGATTTAGGTGCACGCTAAAGAACCCCAGGTGATCTAAATTATTCTGGAGTCCCCCACTGTGGCGTGCCTCGTAATCAGATGGTCGTTTTGGCACGTAATATTCCATACTTTTTTTAAGACGTGCCTTTTACGTGGGGTTCCCCTCAGGCTGCCGCATTTTCACGCCTTCTCACGATTCTCACCAATCCACCTTTTTTCTCCCTCTTTGACCCATCCGTATCTACAGAGGTCCGAACCGATGCCAGTGGTTATGGGATCGGAGCCGTCTTAGCGCAACGCCAACATGGACACGACCATGGTATAGCCTGCGCTAGCCGGCTCCTGACAACTGCAGAACGCAACTATTCGATTACCGAGCACAAATGTCTTGCTCTCGTCTGGACTGTTTCAAAGTTCCACCCATATTTACATGGCAAGCCATTCTCAGTAATCACAGACCATCATGCGCTCTGTTGGCTTTCGTCGCTCAAGGATCCTACTGGCTGGCGTGTTCGTTGGGCCCTCCGACTACAAGAATATACCCATACAGTGACTTACAAGAATGGACGCCAACAGCAGGACGCAGACTGCCTCTCTCGCTACTCAGTCGAAGCCCAAGCGTTACGTCTTTTATTGATACCGACGCCTGCGTTCTTTCTGTTTTTCCACTGCTCCGTGTCCCCGACGAGCAGGGCCGTAACCTGTTCTTCTGTATCATCATTGACCGCCTGAATTCGTCACGTGCCGAGAGTTGCTTTCGCTTTTTCATCCTTCAAGATGGCGCACTCTACCGCCCTAACGCTCACCTCGATGGCCCAGCATAACTCCTTGTGATTCCTTGGGATTCTTAATGTTTTACAGCGAAGTTGTATACCTCTACCAGCCAAGGAAATTTTCGTGTCGTTGGCGTAAGCAAAAAAACGCCAGCATATCTCCTTTGAAATCAGGCATACAGCATACAGCTCAGCACTAGTTTTCAAAAGAAAAACCACCAAACAAGCATCAAAACCACATGATGGATGATAAGGCGCGTGTGAACATGAGGAACACCCACCGAAGTGTTCTGGTAAAGGTTAGGTTTGCAGATACTTCGAAAGAGGTTGACATCATTCAAAACACCCGTGTGAAGTGCAAGCCGTATTATGTATGATAATGACGTCTGCGAATAATGCCAAGCACGTTCCTTGTCCCGCGTGTTATTCGCGGTAAAGATTACGGTTGCGTAACCTACTCCGAGCGGAAAAGTACCCAACAGCATAGAAATCACGTAGTGATATCACCACGTTCTAGCAACTCATTCAGTTCATTCCAGGCTACCATAGGTAGACAACGGAAAGTAAAGACGCCAGAAGAACAGCGGGAATATAATGTCGTTGTGAAGTAATAAAGGGTGAGGTTAAGTACAATTCACTTGTCTCTGGTTTCACTCTTTGTAGAGCCACGTGTGTGACGTCACAATGGGTAATTGTTGTGGGAGTCATTTAGAGTTTCGCTGTCCAACCACTTTCACAGTGTGGATTAGAACCACAGTTTTTTTTACTACACAATCTCCAGGATCAGCACACATTTCTCGAGTACACCAATCTTTGAGGCCGGCCTGCATGTAGAGACTGCACTATTTTTCGGGGTAGAACCACATTTTGACATATGGTGATGTGTTCGATATATTATATAATTTTATGGGTTTTCACACAGCAAAAATATGGCATGAATATGCGCCCACCCTTGTAGCGGAAAACCGCCAGTGGCGTACTGGTTGTAAGGTCAAGGGACGTATTCTGTAAGAGTCCACCTAGTGGGCATGTCCATTTCGTCTGCAGTTGAAGTTCTGATTGGCTGTGGCGCCTGGCTCCTGTTGAAGCGCACCCCAGCCCAGCCAATAAGCAGATAAAATTTCATATGTCCCCTACGTGGACTCTTACAGAACACCTCCCCAGGATTGTTTGCTAAAGATCCTGTGTATGAATCCGGTCGCTGGGCAATTCATTGATTTATTTATTTCCCGAAAATGGAGGTTTGGTGGGTCATTGACAACAACACCAAGGATGAGCTTTGCGCTTGAGCTCCTGGGCCACTGCTTAGGGCATAAAATTTCTCACTATAACACCTAGAGGGAAAACTGGCGCCACCGTCTACGCGAGTTTCTTAAAGGGTGCCGTACCCTCATGGGAATGGCGGGATATGTGCATGCGAGGCTTGTGTTGGCTGGTGTTGAATGAGGCTTCATCTAAAACGTAGATATGACTACACAAATGATGCGTTCTTAAAGTAAAATCTACATAAAAGGCTTTCATTCACTCACATTACATCTCTCAATAAAACTTACTCTCCTACAATGCAGAATCAAGCGAAGAAATGTAAGAACAGAGGAATAGTTGTTCCAAAGCGAGCGATAATCTTGTCGTCTGCCCTCGAACTTTAGCGGCCAGCTGATACTTTTTATGTTCCATATAATTGTGCATCCAATAGTAAGTCCTCGGAAATAAACACAACATGTTTTTGTGTAATAATAAAGCTAAAGCAGTTTTTTACGTGCTGTTTTAGCAGGAAATGAATCATTGTGACAGACGGAACGGTGCTAGCCAGGCGCTTCTTCAAGGCGTTCTGGCTCTCCAAGAACGATGACAATCCGAGGTCACAATATACCGGCATTCCCATGGATACCACAGCGCAGCAGCGCCAGTTTTCCCTCTAGGTAATATAGTGAGAAACTCTAAGTTTTAGGGTATGCGCGGGTGCAACATCTTGGCTTGACCCAGCACTTATCGCAGCTCCTGCTGGATAGAAGTAACAGCGCCCTGTCAGCTACAAAACATCTGGCAACGCTGCCGTGACGATAAGCGCCGCCAGTGGTGTTGTACGCGTCGCGCGTCGACGATGTATGAGCATGGGGTACGAATTCAGACCCACGAAAAACAATCGGCGTTCAAGAAAAATGTCAAGCGTTTCCACGCACTGGTTTTCGTGCGTAAAATTGTTTAGGATGTTCTATTCTCTCTCTTGAGGGCGTGTGTGTGTAGCCGAATGCTTAGAATAGCGAGATTATGGGCTGGTGGTACCGTGATTGAATGCCTCCCGCGGATGCTTTTGTTATGCTTAATAATGCGGAGCTTTCTTTGGCTACGTGCCCGGGATAATTTTCTGTTCCGTTCCGTTCGGCCTTCCCTTTCGTGTCCCCCTCCCCCCCAAGAAAAAGAACCCGCACCGCCATCTAGGCTAGAATAGGTGAACTTCTCTGAATGCACAAATTTATGCACGCTTATCGTCACCTACTTGAGGGCGCACGATGATTCGACGCGATTATTTTGTAAGCCAGCATAGGAATAATGGTTAGCAAAAACCCTTTTCTATACTTCGTCCTCCTGGCTTCAAATGGCTTCGTGACTTTGGAAAGTCATGATTTTAAACAAAGTACTGCTTCATAAATTTTTAAACAGTATTGAACTTCCCAGATGCGCGGGATAGAAACACACGATGTGTAGAACAGAAGCCCGATATTGAAACTATTACACGAAGCAAGAATGCATTGACAAGCGGCACAGAACATCCCAATGAATTTCGCGCGGGCAAATAAACGAGTTTAGACGCTTGGCGCTTTACGATTTGGCCTTGCGCGGACATGGAACGCGCGCGAAACGCAAGCAACCACATAATTTCTGTCTGCTACAAGGAGAACCTTCTGAAGAGGACGCGCTTTTGTAGCGATGCCTTGTACCGATGTGAATGCCTTTCGATGCTTTTCGCGTTTCTAAGTGGCCGTTGTCTAAGCTCCGCTCCGGGCGGAACTTAGAGTCAAGAAACAATGGCATCATGGACATCATAGGGGTCCTTAAGAACTTGTACTTTTTAAATGAAATAAGAAATGGAAACGAAAGTGGATGAAAATTAAGATCTACAATTAAGTTGGGAACTTGTTATTACTTAGCTTATTAATTTATTATCACTAATAAATAATTGATGGAAGAAAAAATTTATAACTACGCCGAGGAGACCGTGAGTAGTGGTGCTGGCTAACACTAGTAGTTATAATAGGGAAACATAAGACAACCAGGAAGTGAATGGTAAAACGGAGCCGCGGTAGTTCAGTTGGTAAAGCATCACACACGTAATGCGAACACGAAGTTTCGTATCCGACATGCGGCCAGTTGATTTTGCACCCACTTTCATTTCCTGCCACTACCGCTCGCCGGTAATGACACATGGCCTAGAACGTACGGCTCCTCGGCGTGACCTTCGAGATCAGGTGGCCACCGCAGCTTATTGCGACGCGCTAATATATCCGGGAGGTGGCATGTTGGGCTTTCCGTCATAGCGACACTAATCCGGTGAATGTACCGTCTGTTTAGGGGCATTTAAAGGTTGCTGACAAGAAAGATATACAGTTAATAGCGCTACGGCTTTGCCAATATTGCTTTAGTGGCACCTACTCGTCATTTATTAAAAAAATTACCAAAATCAAATTTTGCTAGAGTTGGCATTTAGGACTGTAGTTTAATGTAACAACAAAACTCAGCGTGTATTTATTTATTAGCGTTTACGGATGTGTGCTGTGGCGTGTTGCCAAAGTGTGGTGTTTCGATGTAAACAAGTTTCAAATGGTATCTTTACAGGTACTGAAAACCATCGGTTGCGCTTAATTCACAATGAAGATTACAGCAGTGGTGATCATGGTAGCAATGCAAATTGCATTTGTTGCATGCACGCTCGAGCAGTGCCTTGCAAGGAACGGTGGTCGAGGTAAGTAAAAAGTATAAACTGTCATACATTGGGTACAAACTGTCTAGGTATATTTGACACATCGGTGATCAAACATTGCCAACTGTAAAATTAGAACGAACGAAAATGAAAAAGGCAAGAGCTTCAAATAACAAACATATAATAAATACTTATTGCTAAAAGTAGAAACGACATTAATCGTGAATTCCACTGGCGGATCTGGAGCGGTGTGTCGAATCCACGACGGAGCAAGAAAATCCGCCGCGGAGCGACCCGATCCCGATCGACCAGTGAAAAATAAACACGCTCCGGCAGGGATTGCAGCGGAAGTTGTCGCACGCATCCGGTTACCCATGTTGCCAATCTCGCATTAGACCACGTTGGGGGTTCTAGGCACAGCGGCAACTGCACTTCACGTCTTCTTCGACGTAGCCGACGATTTTGGGGCGTTTGTGCGGAGGCTCTGCAAACATTTCATTAAATAAAATTCCGTACAGTACGTACGACTCATCCTCATCGCTGCTGCTGCTGCTTTCTGAAGAGGAACTGTGCGAACTGTCGCTGTCGCTCAAAGCAACGAGCAATCCGGCAGGGTCGAACGACGCCATTTCAGAACTGTAAACAACGCCACAGGGTTACCAGACAGCGCTTGAAAAAGCGCTGCAAGCAACCGACGTACCCGATTGTTCCGGAAGTGACGGCGCCTAGTCGCTGGAGTTCCGGCGAAATCCGGCTCTATAAGACGGATCAACGCGGAGCGCTCCGTCGCGGAGCAAGTTGCCCCAAATCGCCCAGTGGAACATGCGATCTTGCTCTGGATCCGCCAGTGGAATTCAAATTCTCGGCCGCGGAGCAAAAAAACTTGCTCCAGATCCGCCAGTGGAATTTACTATAAGAGTGCACGTACTAAAACATGATTGACTGTGTAGTGCGCACGCACCAACGTCAGAAGCGAGCTGCGCTAGTCAGCCTATATATAATTACAAAAAGACAGGATAATATCTTATTCAAAGAACACATTTATATTTGTATACTTGGGCCAGCTTCATCGGTAAGGGGCGCAAAAAAAAACGGACACAACTCACGCTCCTTACCAACAAGTGCTCCTTAAAAACGAATCTCTATCAACTCGCCCTATGTCTACTCTGTTGTACTTCTGGTAATCTGATGTGCCTAATGCACATGCTCACCTTTACACTGCCCTTTAAAAGTGGGATCAGCACTTGGGCCAAAACGTAACAATTTAAAGTTAGTTCAGGTGCATAACTGTCGCACATTTACACTATTTTGCATTTTTGTTATTAGTGACGATTCTTAATAAAAATATTCAGTCCCCACGTCAAAGTGAGCGCTATGCATGCAAGAATAAACTGAGATTGCAATTTTTAGAATAAATAAACGAGTGCAGCAATTTATACTAAAACACTAGCTTATTGCTTAATAAAATATAGGTTAAGGTTTATTGTGTTTCTTTTGACAATAAAATAAAAAGGAATTGATATTCTTTGCGCACTTCGAAGCATGTTTCTTGCAATATTTGAAGAGGCCAAAATTTTCTGTTACCAGATGTGTTATCATAACGAGCTTAAACCTTAGCTTATCGCAGCTTAAACCCGCAATTACAAATGCGGAGGTAATTTTGTTGGCACCAAAATGCCGCTTGTGGTGAATTGAATCATTTATATACATTAACTGCGAATGCAATTATACAAATAAAATTGAAGGTATAAAAAGATATGCCGCAACACATTGGCATGCGTAGATATTTTCAATTTTGCTGCTTTTTACACTGAATACCCACTATTATCAATTCATCGCTGATATATCTGAACTTTCTAGAATGTTGCCACCGATTGTACAGCGAAAGAGTCCTGTCTAATCAGGTTGCGGGAGCGACATCTATAGGGGTGTATATTCTGCAACGTAGGCACGCACCAGCGAGATCGTGGTATTTTACGCAAGCAATGCATATATTACCGAAGAACATTACCCATCGATGAGTTTTCTAGGACCGACAACTGTGTCCACCGCTAACGTCATGCTTTCAAGGTTATTTATTTCTTTGAGCACCAGTTCGCCAAAAAAGATTTATATTCGTGGCTCAGAGTTTTTGCATCGTTTGGTTCTTTACTCTCACTGTATGTAGGGCTATGATTATCGCTCCAAATTTTGGGAGTGTAATTTAATCATTTGATGCAGCAAGACAGGACAACGTGTAAAACAGAACTATGGTGTTATGGAATCGTAAACTGGCTTGTGATTGCCCTCTACAACGATTTGCACATAACTGCACAACCGGTAGCAAACACATGGCAATCATTCTCAGGAAAGTGGCACTTGAAGTCGCTCAATGTTTGTCAAAATAGGCTGTTCTCACAAACTCATTTTCTTAAGTGCACACCTACATTGTTTAGTGACAACGAGTTTACGTAATTCACGCGTTTCCGCCAGCACATATAAAGCCTAGAGGAAGAAATATGCATATGTTTAAATGTAGTAACAGTGAAAACGTGGTATTCTCCAGTGATGCGCAAATAATAAAATTATCAGCAATGTCTCCGTATTTCGCAGGGAGTCTTTCAACAAATGCTTGGGTCTTTTTATTCTGGTATAGCTTTGTAATGTGCGCGTATTTCATGCTATAGCTAATTCGACATTTCTTCTAAAATGAATATTTGCATTTCTCCGTCAGTTAATAGGCGATAGACTTCGTTTGCTTATGTATCATGTCAAAGTGCGGTGTACCAATATTGACTGTGCCCCAGGAAGCACTACTATTTATAAGATGTTCTCTAAGCCAATCTTGGAATGTTTTTTTTTTCGGCTTGGATCAGTTTGTGAATGAAAATGTGTAGATATCACTGCCACGAATATTGACTTTGTCTGTGTGGGTTCCCATCGCATGCGCACAAACCAACTCCTGGCGCAAAACAAATGTGTAAAGCTAGCATTGTACAAACAGTGCATGTGTATGAGATGAGTGGTGGGCTTCGCAAACTGTGTATTGCAAATTCACCACGAAATGTGCTCGAAAACGTTGTCGTCCGAAATGGTTCTCTCGTGTTCTTGATATGCAAGTAACTGGGAAGTATTATGGCCAGAGCGTCATTCCTGAACATTTTCTTTTAGAGGAACGCTATGCACTTTAGAGGAACGCGAAGTCAGAAAATCTTCTTTTATTGCGATAGCAATTATATGGAAACTCCAGGCGCATTTCCAATTCCAACTCCAGGCGCAATTTGCAATTCCAAGTGCAATACCATTGTCGCCGCGTGCCATATTATGTTGGGTGAGTGAAAGCGCGCGAGGGTGAGCCGACGATGGTGGCTCAATTCCGCGTGCGCAGGTCAGGAAAGCCCAAACGAAGTGCGCCTCCTTCCATCGCGAGCAAGGTCGCTGAGATAGAGAAGAGGGGGGGGGGGGGTGTTCTACTCCGGCGGCTGCCGCCTATGGCGCGGCCGCGTGGGCCCTATCTTGCAAGCGATGAGCGATGGCGACAGATTGCGCCGAGTGCTGGTAGCTTCATCTGCGCTGCGTTCTCGCCGCTTAGTTCGCGTTGATGCGAGAGGCGGCACGAAGGTCAATTCGCTCGCTGCTGCTGCCACGCTTTGCCACTGTGAGTGTGCACGGTCATCGAGTGAGATGTGCTCATATTTGGTTGTGCGCGCGTGACATCATGCTTGTTCCTTTAGTTAGTAATCGTATGTTTACTTTACAAGATATCATCATCATCATCATCATCAGCCTATATATTTATGTCCACTGCAGGACGAAGGCCTCTCCCTGCGATCTCCAATTACCCCTGTCTTGCGCTAGCGTACTCCGACTTGCGCCTGTGCATTTCCTAATTTCATCATCCCACCTGGTTTTCTGTCGTTCTCGACTGCGCTTCCCTTGTATTGGTATCCATTCTGTAACCCTAATAGTCCACCGGTTATCCATCCTACCCATTACATGGCCTGCGCAACTGCATTTTGTCCGCTTAATGTCAACTAGATTATCGGCTATCCCCGTTCTCTGATCCACACCGCTCTCTTCCTGTCTGTTAACGGCCGATAAAACTGCTATCCTTAGCTCGCATAGCGGTTTACTTATTTGCTATCGCAATCGATGTTTCGGCTTTCGGGCGAAACGGCTACTTTTTTTTCACCTATTATCTATACCCAAAGCAATATTTTATATTTACATCTCAGTAACTATAGTTTGTTAGTTGGTGTGTCTTGATGAAATGCGAAGGAGTTCTGCTAATTTGCTTATTTTGTTTTTCAAGCTGGGTGCAAGTTTGGTGGACAAAACATTCCTGCGGGTCAAACTAGAAGTTTTCGTCATCCCTGTGCTCAAGTCACGTGCTCAGGGGATGGAAGCTCAATGACAGTTCGAGGGTAAGCGATGCTGGGTCTTTGCGTCTATGCAAGCTCGTTAGCATAAATAGCTATCACTGCAAGCGCCATTTACGTATATGCATTACGTCCTCTGGAGGGCAAACATCGCGATGCGTTTATATGACATTGTTCTTCACCAATACCATTCTCCTAACTAGAAAGAGCCCTTAAGTGAGCGATAGAAGCCACAATTTTCAAGTGCCACGTAAGTTTAAAACATCAGCGCCTAACTATTAAGTCCCTTAACTGATTCCGGTCGCTCGATAATTTACCGTCAGTATCACAGCTATTAAAAAATGTGCATGTGCTTAGTTTTTATCAGTTCGAGTTGCGTACGCCAACAGATCCCACAGAGGTGCACCCCACTGTGCTTGCACTTAACTCCCCGGTAAAAGCTGCCGCAAGGTGGCGCACGTGCACAAATGTCACGCTAGAAGCGAAACGGGAATTACCTAAAACACAAGGCAAGCGATATCAGCACAGCGATATCATCGAAGCGATATCACAGGCTTCTCCTCTTCAGAGATTAAAAAAATAATCTTACAGGTTCTGCAATGTCTACTCTTTTGTGAGGGCTGGTCGTATCCAATCTAAGTTGGAGCGTTGCCTCATATTTGTTTTTAACATTTGCGTCAGGGTGAGATGCTTCAAAAATGGCCCACTTGTTCAACGTTGTTCTTTACAAACAATAATACAAACTAAGCAGGATTGTACGACCTTGCGAAACTACAATTCAATTTTTAGCCCTGCAGGGGCGTCTGCGCAAGCAGGCGTTTGGTGTGTTGCGACACTATGGACCCGAGCACATGGGGGTTGCACCCTCCCGAGTCTAATGTGTGCGGCTTAGCCGAGGCCGGGGAAAAGGGGATCCTGGGGGTTGAGCCGATGTCTGGTGTTTGGACCTTTACGGCCCCCTGGCAGAGGCAACACGCCCCTTTGGCTTCGGCTTCACGTAGACGGCACCCCCTGACTGACTCACCCGGGGGAAATCGGTAGTTGCCTTTTCCTGTCTCTCTCTCCCTGCAACCTTCATCTTTCTCTCTCACTTTAAATCTTTCCCGTCTTCTCTTCATTTCTTTTTACTGCCGATCTTCCTGGCAGCAAAGGTTAACCTAGTGTGGTACAACCAACCTTGGCTCTACATATTTGTTTATAGCGGAAACGTACAGTTGGCGTCCGCAGGACTCGTTTTCTATAAGACCTGTGGCGTCCCCTTGTTGGGCTCTACGGTGGGCGGCTGGCGTTACTGCCGGAAACTGCAAATCTTAATGAATAGATCCTTTCCCAAACTCTCTGATCGCCCTCAGAAACGAGGGTGCACCGAAGAATTATTTAAATGTCTGGTCGTAACACTGAGAATTTTCCCCGATATCAAGTAATACACTGCAAAAAAAAACAGTAAAGACAACGAGAATGATCTCGCCTATCCTCGTTTCCAAAAGTCTAACTCAGACAATTGGCCCAGGCTATAAGGCAACCAGACTAGCAAGTGGCCACCTTCTTTTGGAACTTCACGACAAAAAGCAACGTGAAAAACTATGTAACCTAGTGTCTCCTGAGGGACATACCCGTTTCAGTGACCCAACATCGCACCATGAACAACATCCGCGGTGTGATTTCCGATGATGATCTCATGGAGCGGACCAAGATTGAACTTCTGGAAGAATGGAAATAACAAAATGTAATCAAGGTAAAACGAGTCAGAATGAGGCGTGATGGTAAAGAAATTGGCACTAAGCATCTAATACTCACATTCGGTTCCAGTGTGCTGCGAGAAACGATCGAGGCAGGTTACATTAAAATCCGAGTAAGGCCGTACATCCTCCGCCCTCTCCGTTACTTCAAATGCCAAAGATTTGACTACGGTTCACGGAACTGCCGAGGCCGTCAGACTTGTGCGAAATGCTGCGCGAACGAACATCTCCCTGAATCATGTCAAAACTCTCTCCACTGTGTGAACTGTGATGGGAAGGACACCGCATACTCGCCGTCATGCCCTACCTGGAAAAGAGAAAACGAAATAGTATCAATCAAAGTAAAGGAGAACATATCATTCAAGGAGGCACGTAGGCGGGTATCATACCTGCCCAAGAACACCTTTGCCAATGTGGCGCGTCAGGGGGCAGCGACACAACGGTTTCCGGCGGCTGTCCGGCCCACACGCAGTGACCCGCCAGCGACGCCATTCGCCCCCTCGGCGGTTGCAGGTAGCGCTGCTCCGCCATCTCAGAACAAGGCGCCATCGACCTCCGGGCTGGTGGCCTCAGGGATCTCGTCCATCGAGACGAGGCCCGCACGTAAAACAAACCGCTCACAAGAGTATGTGCCCAGCGCCCCGCAACAGGCCATGGACACAACCAGCCACATGGCACCACCAGCGCGCCTAAGGAGCGCCGTGAATCTCGCGATCGCTGCAAACAAGAAAAAGCCCGCATCACAGGGCCCGACAAGGGCTCTGTGAAGTAGCTGCTATTTCTGAAACACACAAAACAAAAAACATTCTCACGATGAATACATAAATAATACAGCGGAACGTCAGACGACTCCTCCACATTTTCCGCATTTTTACTAAGTTTGATCTAGGTGACTGTTATTTTACTTGCACAAGAGCGGGCTAAAAATGTTATGGCGTTCATGAAACACAATAATAACGGGCAGGAGCAAATGTATACGCAATAAAAATAAAGAAAACCGACAGGTATTGAACATTGTTTGCGCATCCCGCATAACCTTCACTGTAATTACACGAACTACAAACAAGATAGGTAGTTTATTTCACCGAGGGCAGAGCGGGCTAGTAGGTATTTCATTACTAATAGACTTGGAACTGGATTTCATTTCACTTACAGGTCTCATAGGCAGGATGACCCAAATATGCGTATACGAGCATCGTCATCAATGTGTCTCCTTTGCAATTGTTGTTGTCAACTTCATCCCGTCATCATATGTGATGTTGTATATTGGCCAGACTGCTCGACATCTGAATATTTGCTTTAGCGGGCATGCAAACAACGTCGATAGAGCACATCTCGATAACTTGCCAGTCTGCTATCGCACGTGTGTTGCAAATTCGAATTCTACAAGCGCACTACATTGAACAAATCTTAATACTTGAGACCGAGGCAGACAGCGGAAGTTGCAAGGGTTAACCGTCGTAGTTGCTTAGTGGCTTTGGCGTTGCAATACTAAACACGATATTGTGAGGTCGATTTCGATTGAGGAAAACTTCAACGACGCCCGTGTACCATGTACTGGGTGCGCGTTATTGAACTCAAGGTTGTCGAAATTATTCCGGAGTCCCCCACCTCGGCACGCCTCATAATCAAATGATGAATTTGGCACGTAAAGCCCCAGAATTATAATGTATAAGTTGCAATATTTCAGGGAGAACATAATCAACGTGGCGTGGATGCAACTTTGAAATCGGCTAAGGATAGTGAGGCTTGTGGCTACACGTGCCATGTCGTAGGGAGGTGGTGGCATCGCTATTTTGATCCCTCTTTCTTTCTCTGTGTCATTTGGCAGATTGGTTTCTTACCCTTGCATAAGTAAGCCTTCTGAAGATAAATCTTATTGGGAAGTGAGCGCTTGCTTGTAACCTGTTCTTTTATGGCTCTTCCAACCTTTGAGCTTCGAATCTACTATGGCAAACTAGTTCTGTGGAAGCCGTTAAATCGAGAAAGTACTGGAAAAACATTCGGAAAGAAACATTCAAAGAAAACTACAGTTACCTTATAATTGCGAAGCTTCCAATTAGGCTAGAAATGTCTCATCCCTTGCACACCGCATTTTACCCATGACACACAGCCCTGGATTCTGATCATTTCGCCCTGTCGGCACCATCGGCAAACTAGTGCTGTTGGAGTTCTTACAAGTGCTCTACAGTAATAAATAAAAAATGTCAATAAAAAGTTTTTTTTACAAAATGTAAAAACATGCTCACAAGCGTATTTTTGATTTAGAAGTTAAGTTGCTTATGAAAAAAAATGCAACATGAAATACAAAGAGTACGCTAGCTAGCGTACGGCTGAATACACCGTGAAAAATGCGGCTCCTATGCTGCTTGAAGGTGCATTGGTGTTGCCGCGTGCGAGCGAAAGTTCTAGAAGTATTGACTAAAAGTAAATATATATATACATATATATATATATATATATATATATATACATATATATTGTGAGCATTATATTACCCTTCATCTTCTTCATCTGTATATACTCATCATCATGGCCAGCGCCGTTCGCTTCAGCGCGCGGCCTGCATAATAAACCGTCGAGGTTTAACAGCTGTCTCGCAAGTGGTGGAGAGTGCTCTCAATCCCTTGGTCCTCTACGACTTCGAGTTTCCCTGGAGCTTCGTTCCGGTCGCCCCTTGCCCCGCCTTTCCGCCACCATGCCCCAAGAAGATCCACCAGGAGCCCCCAGCGTCACCGTCTCTGCCCCACCGGCCGTTCCTTCATGGACCGTCAGCGCGCGGCAGCGCGATCCCACCATGTTCGCTGGCCTTCCTAGTGAGGACGTTGACGACTGGCTGGACAATTATGACCGAGTGAGTGAGTCTAACCGGTGGGATGATTCTCACAAGCTTCGGAGCGTCGCATTCTACCTCACTGACGTTGCCAGGACTTGGTTTCTTAACCATGAGCGCTCCTTCCCTGACTGGGCGGCTTTCAGACACCAGCTTCGGCAAATTTTCGGCGCCCCAACGTCCGCTCTGAGGTAGCCAAGAAAAAGCTTGATGCACGCATGCAACTTCCCGGGGAAACATACACCTCTTATATCGAGGACGTCCTCGCCCTTTGTCGCCGGGTTGACGCAGCCATGACTGAATCAGATCGTGTTCGTCATATCCTCAAGGGCATTGCCCACGTCGCGTTCAACGCACTGGCCATCAAGAATCCAAATACCGTTAACGATGTTATCGCCACTTGCCAGCATCTGGACGCCCTGCAGGCCATCCGTTTACAACCTGTCGCCTGTGACACGCCTCCTTCCTCCGATGTGGACCTGCGTGTCCTGATTCGAACTCTCATACGCGAGGAGCTCCAAGTGTACGGCCTGCGCAGTCCTCCCGTTCTTCAGCCGCAACCTTCGGTTCCTGGCCTGCGCGACATCATCACAGAGGAGCTGTCCTCCATGACCTGCACTGTGGGCTGTGTCCCTCCTTCGCCGGCGCCCTCGTATGCTCAGGTTGCGGCTATGCCACCAGCGTTCGTTCAGACAACGCCTCCTGCTCCTGCTACTCCCAACCATCTGGCGACTCTGGCACCTCGTGCACCTGCCACAGCATATTACCCTACCCGGCCTTCGCCCCGCCCCATTTGTTATTACTGCGGTAATCGCGGGCACATATCGCGCTTTTGTCGCAGACGACAACAGGACGAACGCCGTGGTTACGATGTTTACGAGCGAGACCCATTGCCTCTCCCAAGTGCCTACCAGCGCCGGCTTTCCCAACGCTCACTTACTCCGCCTCCAAATCCCGAAGAGCCTCGCAACTACCGTCAAGGGCGCCGCCGCTCGCCTTCCCCTCTCCAACGCTCGTCATCCCCTCTGCTACAGGCCTCCCGCACTCCTGACTACCGATCGGAAAACTAGATGGTGCAGTTTTTGGAGGGAAAGCTGCATGGCCCGCACAGACTACAATTCCTCCAGTGTGCCCGGCCAATACTTTATTAGTGTGTGTCGAAGGTGTACCCGTTCCTGCATTGATTGATACGGGCGCAGCTATTTCTGTTATTCACGCTGACTTGTGCTCTCGTCTACGCAAGGTTACTACACCTTACAATGGAGCTATTCTACAGGCGCAAATAATGTTGTGATTCGGCCATCGGCGCAATGCACAGTTCGAGTTTCGATTGAGGGGATTCGCCACCATATTCAGTTCGCAGTGTTGACTTCCTGTGCTCACATGCTTATACTAGGGTGGGACTTTCTCTCTTCCGCGTCCGCTTTTATTTCGTGCCGTCAACGCCTCGTTAACTTGACCGAGACCGACAATTCCGACGACGTGCCCCACCCGCGCCTTCGCTTACGAACTGCTGACGATTATATGGTGCCTCCTGGCCGCGAACAACTTCTTGTAGTTAACTCTGACATCGCCGATGGTGACGTTTTAGTTGTACCATCAGCTCGTTGCCTATCCAAAGGGATTGCTCTGGCACCTAGCCTTGTTCGCTTCACCAACGGTACGGCTACTTTGGCTGTACTCAACACAACCACTGAGCCAGTACTTCTTCCTAAAGGTGCTGTTGTCATTTGCGTCTTGGACACTCAGCCTGTCTGTGTGCTTACCTCGACTACTGCTGTTTCACGGGCACCTACCGCTATAGAGCCAGCCCCTGCTTCTGTTCTCGCTAGTGCAATCAGCACTGATCTAACGCCACAGCAGACGGAAGAGTTACTGGCGTTGTTATCCAAGCATAAAGACTCCTTCGACGTGCACTCTCCTCTTCTGGGACAGACTTCTGCAACGGCTCATTGCATACACACAGATGGAACTTCCATCGTGCGCCGGCGGCCATATCGTGTTTCTTCCGCCGAACGCCAGATCATCGATACCCAGGTTGCCGACATGCTGAAACGAAGCATCATCCGCCCTTCCTCAAGCCCTTGGTCGTCACCTGTCGTTTTGGTGCGTAAGAAAGACGGCTCAGTGCGATTTTGCGTAGACTACCGTGCCTTGAACAAAATCACCCGCAAAGATGTATATCCACTTCCCCGAATCGATGATGCGTTAGATTCTTTACAAGGCGCGGAGTATTTCACCAGCCTTGATCTACGCTCCGGATACTGGCAGATCCCCATGCACGAAGAAGACAAGGAAAAAACTGCCTTTGCCACTCCCGATGGACTTTACGAATTTAACGTAATGCCTTTCGGCCTGTGTAATGCTCCCGCCACATTTGAGCGGATGATTGACACCGTACTACGGGGCCTAAAGTGGAAGACTTGCTTATGCTACCTTGACGACATCGTCGTATTTTCGTCGACCTTCCATCAGCACTTGCAGCGCCTCGACGAAGTCTTGACATGCCTCTCTGCTGCTGGCCTTCAGCTGAATACAAAAAAGTGCCACTTCGCCAGCAAAACCATTAAAGTACTCGGACACCTTGTCAGCAAGGAGGGCATTCGACCTGACCCCGATAAGATTACCGCTGTCCTGCGCTTCCCCAGGCCTCAACGCGCCAAAGACTTGCGTAGCTTCCTTGGCCTAGCCTCGTATTTCCGGCGCTTCATACGTAACTTTGCCACCATTGCGGCGCCGCTCCATCAACTACTTCCTTCTGGAGCTCCCTATGTATGGTCGGACGAATGCCAAACTGCTTTTGACGCCCTCAAGCGTGCCCTCACGTCCGAACCTGTGCTTTGTCATTTCGACAACACCGCACCCACTCTTCTACATACTGACGCCAGCGGCCATGGTATCGGCGCTGTTCTTCTGCAACGTCAGCAAACTTCCGAAGAACGTGTGGTCGCATACGCAAGTCGCACGCTAACACCTGCAGAGAAAAATTATACGATTACCGAGCAAGAGTGTCTTGCCGTTGTTTGGTCCGTCCAAAAATTCCGGCCTTATCTGCACGGCCGCCACTTTACGGTCGTTACTGATCACCACGCCTTGTGCTGGTTGGCGACGGTAAAAAATTTAACGGGCCGTCTCGGCCGTTGGATACTTCGTTTACAAGAATACGACTTCGACGTCACCTACAAGTCTGGAAAGAAACACCAGGATGCCGATGCTCTCTCTCGTGGTCCCCTACCACCGTCTTCAAACACTGCCTGCTTACCACCTTCCGTGAGCAACCCGCCGGACGTCTCTCCTGCATTTCCTTCACTCGCAGCTCTCGACCGGCTCCCACCTAGCCATTCTCATACGTTTGCAACTTGCCAACGTAGTGACCCCTACTGCCACTCCGTTATGGAACGTATTCGGGGATCCTCTCGCACACCTAACGCTCGACTCCGTCGGCAGTTGAAGAACCACAAGATTCAAAATTCGGTGCTATACCGGTACGTGTTTCATCCCGAAGGACACCGTTGGGTCCCTGTAGTTCCCCGATCACTTCGGACCCAGATACTGGAGACCTTTCATGACGATCCCACTGCCGGTCACTTTGGTTTTCATAAAACCTATGAGCGAATTCGCAGCCGCTTCTCTTGGCCTGGACTTGCAACAAGCGTAGCAAAATACGTGGCTTCCTGTTCGATCTGCCAACACCGCAAACGACTGACCTCACCTCCGGCTGGACTGCTACAACCTGTCCCGTGTCCTGAAGCTCCTTTCGCAGTAGTTGGTATCGACTTGTATGGTCCACTACCCTTATCGGCTGGCGGTAAACGATGGATTGTCACAGCTGTAGACCACTTGACACGGTACGCTGAAACAGCCGCACTACCTTCCGGTTCCGCAGCGGAGGTTGCATCCTTTTTCTTGGAAACCATCTTTTTACGACACGGAGCCCCACGTATTCTTTTGAGTGACCGCGGCAGGACCTTTCTGTCTAAACTTCTCGACGATGTTCTCCGTGCGTCCAATACCATCCATAAAACGACTTCCAGCTACCACCCTCAAACTAATGGCCTCACAGAGCGCTTTCATCGTACGCTGTCCGACATGATTTCAATGTACATCAACCCTGATCACACCAATTGGGATGTTATTCTCCCATTCGTCACCTTCGCTTACAACACGGCCGTCCAACGCACAACGGGGTACTCGCCCTTTTTCCTTGTGTATGGTCGTCAACCAATCACTGTCCTCGACGTCTCTTTCTTTGACGTCCCCGTGCCATCGTCCACATCAACGTGTGAGCAATTTGTTTCGCGAATTACCCAGTGTCGCCAACACGCCCGCCTCAACACCGACGCCAGTCAACAAGACCGCAAAACTCGCTATGATGCATCCCACCGTGTCGTTTCCTTCCAGCCTGGAGACGAAGTGTTGCTGTGGACTCCAGTTCGCGTTCCTGGTTTATGCGAGAAATTTCAGTCCCGTTTTGTCGGGCCTTACACAGTTCAGGAACAGACTTCGCCAGTTAACTATCGTGTCGCGCCCGTTGTTACGCCTTTGGACGGCCGCTGCCGTACCACAGAGATTGTGCATGTTTCACGTTTAAAGCCTTTCATGCGGCGTTCGCCGCCATAGCCAGCGGCCAGGTTGGCCGCTTCCATGCGCGGGGGTAATTGTGTGAGCATTATATTACCCCTTCATCTTCTTCATCTGTATATACTCATCATCATGGCCAGCGCCATTCGCTTCAGCGCGCGGCCTGCATAATAAACCGTCGAGGTTTAACAGCTGTCTCGCAATATATATATATATATATATATATATATATATATATATATATATATATATATATATATGTGTGTGTGTGTGTGTGTGTGTGTGTGTGTGTTTGTGTGTGTGTGAAAACACTTTCAAAATGAACACCTTGCGCCATTTATTTATTGCCCAACTTTCTAAACTGATGCTGCGTTTATTGGCTGCAGCCATGCAATCATTATATTTTTAAAGCAGCAATACCTCCCTCCGGCAATTCGCTAGCACTGACCGCCAATGGGTTAACATTCCGCCACTCATTGCTGTGAACACGCGTCCAATTCTTAAGGCAAATTACCTCGCTATTCCACAGAGTTATCTCACAAGAAAGCAAACAGAGGATAAAGACTGCCTAACGTTTTCAATTTCTTCATGGAGAAAATTTAACAAAATATATCTACAAACATAGATCTTTGTGTACGCATTTGCGATGCCGTTCACCCAACTTTCATGAAATGTTATCTTGGGGACAGCTACTAGTCTTATAGGAGTGTAGGCTAAGTTTCGCGCTGTTATTAAAACATTTTTTTCGCTGTAATGTGCGTGATTATGTTTTTTACTGCAATGACTGTAATTCACCTGCACACTCAGAAAGTTGCCTGCATGATGCATACAGCAAGTCCTTATATATTATTGCAATAACAATTATGTGGACATAATTCGTTGTTGCCGTGGTCGTCATCACAGTGAGGTTCCGTATAAAGTCCATGGGCGATAAAATCGTCGCCGCGCGCCATAGTCTGTATGTGCGAGTGAAAGCATGCGACTGTCAGCCGCGAATCACAGGGCCAGGAAGCAGGAATGAAGCGTGCAGGCTCCAGTCGCGCACAACGCACCTCGTACGTTTGATCGAGCGGCCGTGGTAGGGAGGTGGAGCGGCCGTGTGCTCCCGCCGGGCCAGAAGTCTCCGGCTGGAGGATGTGTAGGTGTAGGGACCGCGCTTTACTGCGGGCGCGCGCTCCCCCGGGCCGGAAGTCTCCGGGGGGAGAGGGGCGTTCTGCGCCGTGAGCGCCCGCCCGTGTGGCTGTATCTTGAAAGCCATTTGCGGCGGGAGCAGCGTACGAACTCCCTTTGTATTCGCGGCTAAGATCACCTTGATTCTGCGCGAAGCTAAATTCGCTCGCTGCGAGTTTCCGCGGTCATTTAGTGAGACGCGTTCATGTTTGTTTGTGCGCGCGTCACACCAGGCTTGTTAATTTAGTCAGTGTGCCTATGTTTACAAGCTTATACGGCCGATAAAACTACTATCCTTACTCTGTATAGCTGTCCACTGATTTGCTATCGCAATCGGTGCTTCGCTTTTCGTGCGAAACTGCGACATATTTGTAGTAAATATGAACCAGGCACGTTGTTTAGCATGGCGAAGCATTCGAGATACATCCAACGTGCTTAGCCAAATGTATAAATATAAAGAAGAACACGCATTAAGTAAATATTTTCAACATTCATAAATAAACCACAAAATGTAAACTTTCGGCACACAACGCCGCTAGAATGCCCGCTGTTTCCACTGAATGTGAACTTCGTATTCCATACAGTTATCTGACGACACTATAAAATAGAGTGTAAAACGGTCGCATAACAATTTCAAGCAATATTTCAAAATTCTTCGAAAATGTAGTTTAATCACGCGTACATACTGTTTGTATTTAAACCGTACCAATTTTTGGTTAAGAGGCTACAAGCGCCTGACAATGGCGTTCTTGGAAAGGGGTTCTATAGGTGACGCGAACAAACTTTCGCGCTTATACCGTGAACTTCAGAATATTAAGTAACCAGAACATATTACTGAGCTTTTTTTTATTTGGGTGGTTTTAGGGAAGTTGTTAAAGACGTACATTTGAAGAAGTAACACTAATTAACCCCCATGTTAGCAAAAGCTTCCAATTTCGCACCTAATTCAAGCAATTCACCTTAGAATCGCAGTGGTTCTGGAACGGAAACAGGTACACATGCTTCCTTGGGAAACTTTGCTGTATCAGTACCCGCTGGAACTGACATGACAACCTAGAAATGCACAAACTATGGGCATGTTCACTTCTTTCAGACCATTTGGCAAGCATTTTCTTGCGGTTCCTTTAACACAGTTGTAAAGATTTGGAACGCTTGTATAATTTCTTACAAGTACTAATTATTCAATACATTTTCAGCATTCATCATAATATTGCAGGTGTATTTGTTCTAGTTTTTATGAAATATACACTCAGGAGGGTGTGAAAACGAACAAGGCGCTTCACAGAGTGCACGAAAATAGGGAGAAAACATTCGGTGCTCTCGTTGTAAGCGCCTAGTGACCGTGGCAGTTGAAACCTTCGGTGCAGGTCACGTATTACACGCGCCCCTATGCCTATAAATACAAAATTGGTTTATCACTTCAAAGGCAGCGGGCTTCTTGATACGTAGAGGGACACTAATTCAACTGAACACGAACTCTTAGCAACAACTCTGCGCTTGCCTTTCTTATAGTTAACGTTCGTATATAGCTTGTTTATTGCTCGTAACGTTCGTTAACGTTCGTTTATTGCGTTCGTATTTATAATGACCAATTAACTAACCCATCTGTACCACCTGAGCGAAATAAAATTGGTATGGCATTCGGTTTTCTCCACGTAGCAGGGAAACTTTATAAGTGCTTCTTATAGCGCTTCCAAAGTAGTAAAAACGAGCATTAATATTTTAAATTTAGCCACAAGGTACGAGTAAGTCTCGCTCTTCGCGTATTGTTCTTCAGATTGCCGCTAGGATTCCCCTTATTAGTTGTAATTTTAATTTACATAATAAAGCTAGTTCAATAACGACGCCGCAAATACCTGCATATTACCTTTTTTGAGCGTTTCTAGGTGGCACACCAGCCTCATTGCAAAAATACAAATGAAAGCTGCAGGACTAATTCGTCCTGGTTTGCTCTTGGAGTTTTGCTCTTGTACAAAAAGAAAGGCATTATTCGAAAGCTCTCAAGGTGCTCTCAGTTATACTTTTGTTGGCAGGAAGAGACCGAACTTGCGAAGATCTAGAAATAAAAGAATCACTTAGACTGGCAACACTGCCTTTAGTACTCTCACCGTATTGATGGTTTGTATATGTAATAAATGAATTTTGGCTATATACGAGGACACTTCTTGCAGTTCGCATATAATTTCTTGTATAATACAGAGTTCGACTGAAGCCCGTCTGGTCGGGATGAAACACGAAAGATAAAGTTTTACTTCGTCGGTGTACGTCTTTCTTTTAATTTGTCATGAATTATTTTTCGTTTAGATTTACACGTTTGATGTATTTCATTTCGATGCATTAAGCGCTTGCGACCATCCCAGGCATTTTTTTGTGTTTATGAATAACAAACCACGTATTGATTGCAGGTGCCCATTTGAAGGTGGACAAAATACGCATCCTGGAGCAGCTACACCACCTCCACAAGGCACCGCCTTCCCTTATTGTTGCGATCAGTGCAGCGCAGTGCATTAATTTCATATCACGGCCGTTTTAGCGACTTCCGGGGCCCTGTCCGCATTACGTTGTAATATGGGGCACTAGATAATGCACCTATGCTCTATATCTGTTATAGTACTAGCAAAAGGTGGTCAGCCGACACGGTTGTGGGTCGTGAATAAAAGAAGTGTATTGCTTCTCTGTCGGTGTTTTCTTGCTTTTGTCAAGAAACTCAATATGCTAAGCTGTTATGACACAGTTTGTTGTTTTTTATGTTTTATGATTTTGGGAGATATGGTTGTTACGTTTTGTCCTATTTAATTTGCACTGTTTCTGGGTGTATTTGTCCTCTTGAATGCAGTAATCCTGAGCTGCGGAGAAAATTACATTATTTTAGCGCGATTGTGAGGCATGGTCATTTAGTGATAAATTGTTAACCAATAGCCTGATGAGCAACACGAGGAAAACGTGAGAACAGGAGCCAACGTTACCACAAGGGGTAATCAAATAATGAAAAAAAGAAAAAAGACGCAACTCATTGAAAAATACCCAAGTGCTGTTTTCTATGTTTTGCAGTTTAGCATAGCGAATATATCCTAAGCTCCCTTTGAAACGTTCATGCCTATTGGCTGCAATGTCTTGAACTTATGGATGAGGTACGATTCTCTACATTTTCCATCTCGCAAAGAACGGAAATTTCAGTGTACTATATAGGGTATAAGTTCATCAATGTTATTACCTGGTTGGTTGAAAGGCTCGGCGACGACTTTGGGAAGCTTTTTAGCTGTGTCCGCGCGATATCCGTTTAACCTGACGTTCATTGATTGCCCCGTTTCGCCGATATATTGTTTATTAAAGAAGGAACACTGAAGCATATAAATTACATCGAAGCTAGTGCAAATAAAGCAAGTTTTCACTTCGTCTGTGCCGCCATTTGCGGTGCTTTTAATTTTAAGGTCACTATAAAGGTGCCTGCAGGTTTCGCACCTTGGGCGCGAACACGTTTTTATTACGGGGAAATGATGTTGGCTGACCTTTGCATGCACTAACATGTCTTTAAGGTTTCTGTTACGGTGACAGATAACCTTTGGGTACATCCGGGAACGCTTTTCTCAGACGCTCGTTAGTTGATAATATTGGGTGCTATTTTCGTAGGATGTTGTTTATGTTTCGGAGGGCATTAGAATATTTTGTTATAAAGGCTTGTGGTCTACCAGATTCTGGTGTATGTTGTTTCTTAGCTAATGCCGACTGCCTCTCTAATCTTGACGCGATGTCATAAGCCCGGTGGAGAGGAATTTGTGGATGGTTTCGTTCAGCTAGCGTTACATTAAGGTAATTTAGGTGGTGGATATAACTGTTGTCTTCGCTACAGATTCTTATTCGTTTCGCTTGTTAGACAAAAATTCCTCGCTTGCAGTGTCGCGGGTGATGACTGGTGTAGTCTAAATACTTCTGGCTATCCGTAGGCTTCCGGCAAAAAACGGGCTTTCGAGTAATCTTCTTAACTTAAATGGCTCATACGTCACATTTTTCTTACTTTGCATGCTATGTTGCTCGAAGCAAACTAAACCATGGGTAAAATGTCTGCATTTTATTACTATTTATGCTTAACGGAGGTTGCTTTGTTCACAGTGTCACTTTCTTCTATATTGTTACAAACAGGGGGAAAATGGGTTTATTTAGGCGTGCGAGAGCAGAAACAGCAAGCTCCGAACAGCAGGGATGGCCGCTGCACAGGCGTCGTTTTTCTCTTCCTTCCTCTTTTTGATCCGCACGTCCCTTTTACGCGCTTGGACGCAACATACCTCTCCTCGCAGACAAAGCCCACTGGGCGAGTCAACTGGCTTGTCGTGGCGTGCATAATTTTAACCTGGTGACATGCGCGACTTGTGTCCTAGCAGAGCGTCGACCAGTGTTCGTGAGGGACGCGAGAGTGTAGTTCACTTCGCTGATTTTGTCGATGACAACATACGGTCCATCGTAGTTTGCCAGCAGCTTTTGGCACAAATCGCGCTTCCTTGTGGGAGTCCAAAGCCAAAAGAGATAACGAGGGTGATATGTAGCCAGCCGATGCCGTGCGTCGTAGCGTGCTTTGCAGTTTTCTTGCGATGCCAAAGTCCACAGACTCGCAAGTTGCCCAACCTCTTCAGCGAGGCATAGCGTATCGGTGACTGCAGGATTGTCGTGGTGGTAAAAAGGGAGGACAGTGTAGACGGTATACCGGGGCAGGCGAACATATAGAAGGAAGAAGGGGCTGTAACCGGTTGTCTAATGTTTGGTGGTGTTGTATGCGTAAGTAGTAAACGGTAGAACTTCATCCTAATTCTTATGATCGTACGCAACATACATGGGAAGCATATTCGTCATCGCTCGATTAGTGCGCTCAGTGAGGCCGTTCGTTTGCGGATGACAAGGCGTCGAGTGCCTGAGGTACGAGTCACATAAATGTAGAAGCTCTTCCACTATATCAGCTGGTAAATGTCGTCCCTAGTCGCTTATAATCACACAAGGTGGTCCATGTCGCAGAACAATAACGTGAAGTAACAAGAGTGGCACTACGGTGACAGGGGCTGTTGGTATAGCCGCCGTCTCGCAGTATAGCGTGTGAAATCGTAGGCGCAGACAATTATCCAGCGGTTCCCATTGAATTACTGAGCAAGAGGGCCTAACAGATCAATTACGACTTGCTCAAAGAGCAAGCAGGGAGGCGGAACAGCTCGAAGGAGACCAGATGAGGCAGTGGTTGGACGTTTCCGACGTTGGCACTGTATGCATCTGGCGACAACTCAACCGAATGTCGCATCCGGGGCCAGTAAAAGCATTCTTGAATGCGATAAAAGGTGCGCACAGTGCCTAAGTGACCGGCGGTAGGGTCATCGTGCATAGCCTGAAGGATTGCTGGCCGGAGACGCTCCGACACCACTAGAAGGAAGCGTGCACCCGTGCTTGAGTAGTTCCTTTTGTACAGGATCCCGTCATGTACACAGTAGCTGCTTGGTGCAGTACAACGGGCTGAAGTGAAGAGTGGCTCCAATTTGCTGTCTGTCCGTTGTTCTGCTTTGAATGCGTCGATATCAGGACAAGCGGGTGTCACAGAGGCAACGAGATGATCAAAATCGTCTGCGTCGCAGTCCGTCGTGGTAAGCGGCATACGGAAAAGACAGTCTGCGTCAGCATGTTTTCGGCCACTCTTGCAGGACACAGTGAAGTTATATTCCTGCAACCGGAAAGCCCCGCGCGCAAGGCGACCGCAAGGGTCGCGAAGGTTCACGAGCCAGCACAGGGAGTGGTGGTCTGTGACGACTAGGAATGGGCGTCCGTCCAAGTATAAGAGCGAAATCGGTGAACCGCAAAGATTACTGCGAGGCATTCTTGCTGTGTCACCGTGTAATTGCGTTCAGGTTTGCTTAATGAGCGGCTTGCATAAGCAATCACGTGCTGACGGTAGTCATAGCGCTGGACCAAGACGGCACCGAGACCAATGCCGCTAGCATCTGTGTGTATTTCAGTCGGCGCAGTAGGATTGAAGTGGCGAAGGATAGGTTGGGAGGTGAGCAGGAATTTTAACTGACGAAATGCAGAATCGCACTCATGTGTCCTTTCAAACCGTGCGTCTTCACATAGCAGATTTGCCAGAGGATAGGCGACGTCAGCAAAACCAAGAATAAATCGGCGAAATTAAGAGCAAAAGCCAAGAAAACTACGAAGTTGCTTCACTGACTGCGGTGCACTGAATGCCTCAACAGCTGCCGTCTTGAGGGGATCAGGCTGGATACCGTCTTTGTCAACAAGATGACCCAGCACAAGGGTTTGACGGTCACCAAAGTTACATTTCTTGGAGTTCAGAACCAGGCCAGTGTTTTTGATGCAGTCGAGGACAATATCCAGGCGTGTATTGTGCTCATTGAATGTGCGCCCGAATATAACAACGTAGTCAAGATAGCACATACAGCTGTTCCACTTTAACCCACGCATAATGGTGTCCATGAACCTTTCAAAGGTTGCTGGAGCATTACACAACCTAAATGGTATCACATTAAATTCGAATAATTCATCCGGGGTTATGAAGGCTGTTTTATCCCTGTCTGCCGCGTGCATCGGGATTTGCCAATACCCTGACGTAGGTCCAATGAAGAAAAATAAGAGGCCCAATGAAGGCAATCAATTGCATCATCAATCCGCGGCAGTGGATATACATCCTTCTTAGTCGTGGCGTTTCATCTTCGATAATCCGCACAAAAACTCCAGTAACCCTCTTTATTTCTGACGAGTATAACCAGAGCAGCCCAACGACTCGAAGACTCTTGTATTATCCCATTTTTCATAATGTCACTCACTTGTTTTCCGATTATCTTTCGCTCGTTAGGCGAGACGCGATAAGGCTTTTTGCCTCATCGGGCACGCAGATCCCGTATCGATAGCATGGCGTGTTCGAGACTCGGGAATCGAGAACACTTTGTCCGACTGCGCAAAGTCAAACACTGACAGATGCTTAGAACGCGTATCCACCAAGGTATGGTGCTGCCTTGTGCTGAGCGACTTGTTTATCATAGACAGAAGCTTTTTGTCAGAGACGTGGCGAAGGTCAGCAGGTTCACACGGCGGGTCTGTTAGTACGGCTATGGACGAAGACGTGTATTCTGTAAAGTAGGCGAGTTTCAAGCCGTCTTGAAGCAAGACGGGTTCTGCCGAGTAGTTGGTCGTCCACAAGCCAGCACGCCCGTTGCCGATGGCTACCACACAATGAGGAACAAAAACGTTCTTCTTCACACAATTTAGATGCATTGGCTTTACCGATGGCATCAAAACTAACTGGAACTTCACCGCGACATACACCCGGCACGCACCCAGAGGTGGACGCAGGCACAACAGTATCTGCAGATACACAAAGTTCACCTTCGCCGCAAGTCTCTTCTAAGAGTCCGGACGAAACATGGCCATCGACTAAAACTTCCCCCGTGCGACAATCGATGGTCGCACCACACTGTCGCAAAAAGTCGATGCCCAAAATCACTTCGTGCGTTGATCGGGGAATAACTAGAAATTCCGTCGCGAAAACTCCACCTGCTAAGGATACTTCAGCAGTGCACACACAAACAGTGTGCAACGACTCGCCGCTCATTCCAAAAAACGTTGCAGCCTAGTCCCACCGAAATACAACTTTGCGCCCTAACCGACCCTTAAAGCCGAGACTCATTACGGATACCGTTGCTCCGGTATCCACTAAAGCCATTGTAGACACACCTTCAACAAGTACATGCTCTTTGTTCTTAATCATAGCAACTGCAGGGGGCATTTTTGTCGATAGCATGTGTCGAGCGACCTCACCCCCATCGGCTGTGCTAGCTGGTTTTCTGTTGCGAAGACGAGGTGGAGCGGCGCACTGGTGATAGTGATTGACGTAAACGAGGTGCGCAAGAGGATGGTGGTGGCGTCAAACTCCTGTCAGATGCCGGCGAGCGGCTGCGAAAGCTTTTCTGCCAGTAATCGTTGCCGGGAGGAGCGCCAGCTGACCAAGAGGTCGTGTACGCCTGTTGAGTTGTCCTCACAGGAAGTGTGGTCCTTGTTGAAAACCTGGATCCACCATTCCACGTTGTTGGGCGACGATTGCAAAACCTCGCTATGTGGCCCACTACACCGCATTGGAAACACACCGGCAGAGGCCGCAAATTTCTATGTTCCTCCATGCAGTCACGCATGTTGCTGTCGACTGCATAGCCAGCAGGTGGGTCACACTCATCAAGGCTAGGTAGGCTCGGCCGCCGGGAGGCGTGCGTGTGGGGAGGGCGTTGGCCGTAGTCATGATCTTGATAGCTCATGGTCCCTCTCGTTTGTGGGGTAGACCTATACTCAACGGTCGCTGCGTGAACCATCAGTAGCCATGCGGTCAAAACGGCCCTGTTTCTCATCTCGTGTGGTGAGTACGCACCAGTGATGCCGGGTGTGCGACGGTACATCTCTTCCCGATGGAGCAACTGTTCGTGAACAATCTGCCGTATTGTTGATGGAAGGTCAACAAACGAGCTCAGCTCTACACTTGCCACCGTTGTGCCAAGCGACTAAACTTCGGTATTAACCGTCGCATCTTCAGCGTCTCAAAGGTCCTGCAGTGGCGAATGACGTCAGACACGGAATCCAAGGTTTCTTTGGCGATCAAAAAATTGTAGACGTCTTCGGCTGCTCCTTTCAACAAATGTCCAACTTTGCCATCTTCAGACATTTCAGAGTAGACTATTTTACATAGTTTCAGCACTTCTTCAATATACGTCGTACAGGTTTCGCCAGAAACCTGAGCCCTTTGCGAAAGCGTCTGTTCAGCGCTTTTCTTTTTTGCACTAGAGTCTCCAAACCACGCTCTGAGCTCCTCGACGAAAAGCTCCCATGAAGTGAGCGTGTCGTTGTGATTCTCATGCCAGACGAGTGCTGTGTCGGTAAGGGAAAACACAACGTTGGCCAACTGTGCGATCGAGTTCCAAACATTAGACCGGCTCACCCTTCGCTATACTTCGCGAGCCACTCGTCGACATCTTTTCCGGCTGTTCCACCGAAAGTGAGTGGTACCTTTTAGTATTGCCACGGAACACCAGGTGCTGGCCTTGAAGCCGCGTCAGAGCCGTCGGGAGTCTGGCAGGCGTATTCGGGCATGTATGTTGAGGGTGGCGTATGTCCGGCAAGCCTACGGTTTCGGCGAAGTTGTAGCAGCGTAGGCTCCGTGGTTACGAGGTGTACCCCGCACCGCCCACCACTTTGTTACAAGCACGATGAAAATGGGTTTATTTAGGCGTGCGAGAGCAGGAACAGCAGGCTACGATCAGCAGGAATGACCGCTGTACAGTCGTCGTTTTTCTCTTTCTTCCTCCTTTTGATCCGCACGTGCCTTTTACGCGCTTGGACGCAACAATGTTCTTTCTCTTTTCTCTTCTGGCACTAAGTTCAATTACTTTTGATGTGGCTATAGGTATGGCTGGGTCTGGAGAGGAAGTGTAAGCAGGTCATGCTGTGTTGCTGATCGGTGCCAATCTCCACATCCGAGTTGTTCCCGCGACAGTTAGGTACCACTGTGATTTGCTTCATTCACAAGGTATTATATAGTGAGCTTGCACCCTAGTATCGGTATTGAAAATTATGTTAAGGAAGAAACACAAGAGTTGGCCTTCATGACAGATACACTCATGTTCTTTTTTTACGTGATAGCGTTAAGGGCACAGTGTCGCAGAAAATCCGGCATCGGCAATGGCGTGGATGTCGGCGTCCGTGGTGAAGAATATCATCCCGAACCAACCCGACCACGCAAGCCCTTCGCGTGGCGCAAGGTGTTAGGGAACACAAATTGAATTTCTTACAGTGAAATCCGTCAGAAAAATGGTAAAGTACGACTTAACCACAATCTACAGACATAATGGCGTCGGACTGTTATTTGAATCTACGAGAAAACATAATTCTGTTACGAGGAAATTTTAATGCAAACCCCTCTTGCCAGCGTTTCTACCATACCAACAGCGGCGCGCTCGGGTAGGCTACTTGCGAAAATCGTATACAGATGGCGCTCGCATCCTCGGCAGGTCAAATTGGAACTTGGTCTGCCTAATGCTTTTGGACACGCGCGCGCGTGGGGGCAATAGCAAACAATTCATAAAATAATAAAGAAAAGGCCATAGGGCCTCCACATTTTAATATAAGGTGACTTATATTGCCCCTGGAAAACCGCTTCCCAGCAACAAATTTCTGTTTGAAAGTCAAGCCGACTTTAAGGGGATCGGTGTAAGCTTGGCCTTTGTTAGCTGGCTTTCCGACGTCCTGTGTTGCAGTGAAGCCTCCTCAAAGAAAATGCGATGCCAACGGGTCCCGATAACGCTACCGCGTTCCACTCTTAAAGGCGAAGCTTAAGCGTCCCCGATTGTTTAAAGTGCTCTTTTAGCGCTGTTCTTCATGCACATGTTTGCAGAAGATTCTAACACTCCTTTAATGCGAACTTCCATGGAGCGAATTTATGCGGTCAACTAGCACTATTTCACCAAGAAAAAGCCTTATTTAGCCCAGAATCCATAAGGCAAGAGAGGAGGTGACAGGACCGAGCGTTACTAACAGTCTAGTTTTTACTCGCACAGCAATATGGTGCGAAAGACGAAAAGGGGTGGAATAGATAAATTTGAATGCATGTGTCTCGCACAAATACAAAAAGGGCACATGGCATGGCTAGCATGACACTGTTCTACAATGATAATAAGCAGTCTCATATCTAATAATTCTCATGATGGGGAGCTAACACACTGGTTCCACGTCGCCTCACATATGGCCCAAGCGCTATGGTCCTTATATTTCGCACAATCAAGTGGCTTTCAAACATGGGTGCACTTGCACTGAGAGTAGTGCAATACCAATGCCAACTGACCAAACGCATCAAGTTTGCGTGGCCACGAAGCTTGTCATTTATATATTTCACTTGTTTAGCCGATAGAGCATCTATTGCACAATAATGGTACGTGATAGGCACTGCCCCTGTGTACTGTACATGCTTTTTTCGCAGGATTTTTTTTCACAGGTATCGATGCATGCCTTTTCATTATTTATGTGCCTACACACAAACCAAGTTTGTTCTGTGCCGAAAAAGAATTGTAGGAAGAAAAGTTGCCTATGTGAGGCAACTTTTTTCCGCACGAAACAAGCTTCGTTCGAATGGTTTTGGAGCGCATATGGGTTCTTTGCTCACACTAAGGCACACAAGCTTGTAAGCTGTGCTTCTGCAAATTGTACAGCTCACTGACAGGGCAGGTGAAGGCGTCATCTTCGCAAGGAAGCAGACTGACGGCAACTTCTATGGAGCAGATGACTCGGGTTCAGTGACGCACCAGTGTTCGCGTTTTTTCCTTTGTGCAGAACAACAGTTTTAGGTTCATTGTAGTTGTGGGAAGACAAGTCAATCCTAATTTCCATGGTTTGAGTGGGCGCACTTCTCTTGGGGCACCAATATTTTTTTTCAACTGTCTGCATGGGTGCATGAGTAGCATTGGCGTGAAGTTAGCATAGAGTTGTGCATTCAGGAACTCCTGAACAATTGCCTACTGTAGTTAGCGCTTTGTGAAGAGTGCGTCGTCTACCAAGCCCTTGATTTTCTGTTGGAGTACTTGTAATAGTGTTGTCAGTAATTTCACGGCGTGCCGAATTATCTGAGGCCCCACAGTGACGCTATCAATGTTTTCAAGTGCTGACTATTTGGGATAAGGTTCTTTGCTTTGCAGATGTGGTAAAGGAAAAGTGGCACTTACAGCTGGCTATTCCAGACATTATTGAAACAAACCTTTGAATCTTGGGGTGCTATGCAGGATGCACCGAGTTTGGCGAAACTCCGGATCTTCACGAGCTCTGGCGACTCCCCCAGATGAAAGAAAAAAATGGTGACAAGACAAAGTTTGTCCGTCCGCACGCCTCCAGTTTCATTGGTTTATCTAGATTCACTCTGGGTGGCTATCAACCCTTGGGCATTGCCATATGGGCGGTCGACAAACTGGGGCTCACGCGATCATACGGTCGGTGCATGGTCGTGCCTTCTTTCACTTGTTTGTCGTTCCACCTAGTGCATTACAGGCACAAGTAAGTTATAAAATAAATGCATTCAGTACAATAATATTAGTCCCATTAACGTGGGTTATAAGCATTTTAAAGTTTACAAGATGTACACTGAATGTGTATTAGACTAATTTGTAGTTTAATACATTTCGCGTTATACCACGAGGGGACGCTCGTCCTCCTCTTTTTTTCTCCGGATTCGATTGGCGCGGCTCGCTACATATTTGCGCTAGCTATTCCGAGCACCGATTGGTGTGCGCTTGGTTTTCTCTCTGGGGTTTCAACAGATCGCTCGTTGTCTTTCCTCTGGATTGGATTGGTGCGGCTCGCTGCGTGCTTGCGCTCCCGTTTCCGAGCACACATTGGTGTGCGCCCGGTTTTCACACTGGGCTTTTAACAGATAGCCTGTTGCTCGCGCTAAAGAAAGGCTGCGAGTAGGGTGCGCATCGAGGCACCCCAGCTGCCCCAGCTGCGAGACGAAGTGAGCGTCGACTAGCGCCTAAGTGGTTTGCCGCGCGCTTACCGTGTAAGCTATCAGGAATGCCGGAAAGCACCCATACAAGGGTCAGAAGATTACGCTTTATTTTCTTTTACTTTGCCATGCACCTTCATACTGGCCAAGCATCGACGGGGTGGCTCAGTCAGCTAAGGCGTTGCGCTGCTGAGCACGAGATCGTGGGATCGAATCCCGGCCGCGGCGGCCGCATTTAGATGGAGGCGAAATGCAAAAACGCTCGTGTGCTTGCGTTGTCATCATCATCATCATCAGCCTATATTTATGTCCACTGCAGGACGAAGGCCTCTCCCTGCGATCTCCAATTACCCCTGTCTTGCGCTAGCGTATTCCAACTTGCGCCTGCGAATTTCCTAACCTCATCATCCCACCTGACTTTCTGCCGTCCTCGACTGCGCTTCCCTTCTCTTGGTATCCATTCTGTAACCCTAATGGTCCACCGGTTATCCATCCTACGCATTACATGGCCTGCCCAGCTCCATTTCTTCCGCTTAATGTCAACTAGAATATCGTCTACCCCCGTTTGTTCTCTGATCCACACCACTCTCTTCCTGTCTCTTAACGTTACTCCAAAGATTTTTCGTTCCATTGCTCTTTGTGCGGTCCTTAACTTGTTCTCGAGCTTCTTTGTTAAACTCCAAGTTTCTGCCCCGTATGTTAGCACCGGTAGAATGCAATGATTGTACATTTTTCTTTTCAACGACAGTGGTAAGCTCCCAGTCAGGATTTGGCAATGCCTGCCGTATGCACTCCAACCCAATTTTATTCTTCTGTAAATTTCTTTCTCATGATCAGGGTCCCCTGTGAGTAATTGACCTAGATAAATATATTCCTTTACAGACTCTAGAGGCTGACTGGCGATCCTGAATTCTTGTTCCCTTGCCAGGCTATTGAACATTATCTTTGTCTTCTGCATATTCATCTTCAACCCAATTCTTGCACTTCCTCGATGAAGGTCCTCAATCATTTGTTGTAATTCCTCTCCATTGTTGCTCAATAGGACAATGTCATCTGCAAACCGAAGGTTGCTGAGATATTCGCTATCGATCCTCACTCCTAATCCTTCCCAGTCTAAGAGCTTGAATACTTTTTCTAAGCATGCAGTGAATAGCATTGGAGAGATTGTGTCTCCTTGCGTTGTAGTGCTTGCGTTGTAGTGCACGTTAAAGAACCCCAGATGGTCAAAATTATTCCGGAGCCCTCCACTACGGCGTGCCTCATAATCAGAACTGGTTTTCGCACGCAAAACCCCAGAAAGAAGAAGAAGCGTCGAGCGATGGCTTCTAACAACCGCCGGAAAGAGTCTTCATACTGGGTAGCCCTAATGATCCGTGGCTTCTAACAAACGCAAGAAAGGGTTTTTGCAGCGCACGTGGCAGTTGACTGCCATCACATTCATCCCAGGTGGGACTCCAGCTTCGGTTCAGTTAGGGCCTGTACACGCTCGAGCCGCTCATCGCCGCAAGCCGTACCGCATGCTGGCGGTTCAGTGGCGGCGGACGGTTGAAGCAACCGGACACAAAATTCGATTCACGCTGGGACCGGCGCGAGCGGTGCCGTACGCATGCGCCCTCTGGCTGGCAAAACAGATAACCAGCGACTGGCAACATGTAACAGCGCGGTCGCAGCGTTTGTGTGCTGGCGACCAGCAAAATTTAGGCCCGAGCCAGGATTTTGTTATTACGTTTGTTTTCTTATTAGGTAATTTTCTGATTCGTGAGCTCGAGCGGTTCGCATGTGCGGGCATCCGCACTCCGATTTGGGGACGCGACGTATGTTAAGAGCCGGCTACCGAGAGGCGGGGCAAAGATGTTCTAAGTCGGCAACTATCGTCAACAGCAGACGACACTGGCATATTTTTGTCGGCGTGGGTTCAAGCTTCCGCGTCACGGCGAAAACGCAAAACTCTTGCACTGTCATACTCTGTTGACTGCATGTGTTGCGTTCGCGCGCTGAGCCACCTCTCGAACACTATGCAGTGATCTTGCCTGCGCCTTTTTTTTCCTTTCCTTCTTTTTTTTAAAAA
>NC_051158.1:56152349-56183755 GCF_013339745.2 Dermacentor silvarum | reverse complement strand
TTATGTGTTTCTATGTAATATTTCCACGAATTTCCAGTTCAGGGTTCCGGTGCAATCTTTGATTTTGGGACCCTCTCTTGTTCAAATTAATACCTGCATCTTCTGTTTTTGTAACGAATAAACAATTATTGAAAAATGCTTGAATAGTATGGGTGATAAGATATTGAACATGTTTTAATTGCATTAATTAAAGGTTAATAAATGAACTTCTCTGCGCACATGACGTGCTTTTACCTTCAAAGAACTTCTTTAGCTGCGCTATAAGCGTCAAGAAAAATATTGTTATGATATTTGCTGTGTGATAGCGCTGTGGTGTGTCTTGGATAGGTACTAGGAATAACGTGCAATAATGTTTGCGCTTTATTCTCCGCTCTTTCCATGCAGTTGAATCGTGAAACACACCCATCCAGCAGACGCATTCATCTAAGTAGTTATTCGCCCACACAAAGTTTTCAACCGCAGTGAAGTTAGAAATGCTCTCGACGTCAGAACGTTTCCCAGGAAAATGACGTTCATTATGAGTAAGAGAAATGCCAACACATATAACAATATGATTTGTTTCTTTGAATATTATTCCCTGATATCATCAATCTAACCAGAACAATGCTGTGCGAGATCTCCATTAACATTTTTGCATTTAAGCATGAGCTTTCACTGCTAGCATTGTTATCATGTTCTTCGTTGTGGAATTTAGTGTGATATTAGTGTGTCATGCATGGATACATTGAAGCCCTCTACTCTCGCGAGCTACGCGAGACGAAAAGGTCAGTTGTGCGCGAACTACGAGAAATATTCACAGCGTCGAAGTCCCACATTCTGACATCGTGCGTGAATACTGCCAGCTGCCTATAGGATTGTATGAACTGCAGCTTCAGTCACGGCAACGTCACCTAGAAGCAGTAAGGTGCCACCCGTCGTCGTCGCCTGACGTCATCTTCATCCGTAGAATAATGAAGCAGTTTAGAGAAGGAAAAATCTTCCTTCCACCGTGGCACGAAAACAAGGAGCGGATACACATGGAACTCCTCAGGCGATTCGTCGACAGATGGAGCAAATGACAAAGACAGCGGAAATAGTTTTATGTAGTGGTGTACCTTATGACAGTTGCCCTAGCTTTTGGTGTGTGGACGAATGGCTCGCTGGTTGTGCTTATTTGGTCCTTCTTTTTGCGGCTTTGTTCTCTTAACTAACCAGGTGACCCAGAGGCCTCGACTGGCGCTATAAACAACACGATAGTACTGGGATTACCTCATTTATGCACAGCATCAAAGCAACAGCAAGTCAAAAGGCACTCATTTCACTTCGCGGCCTTCATTACACTATGTGACGAGCCGGAATGCATCGCAAGCTGAAGCGTGAATTAAATTTATACACATTTTGGGAGTGATGTAGTTTTTGAAATCTCTGATAGTATAATATTGCACGCAGTCAGAGCCAATACAGAGTTGGACGTTGCATATAATCAAAATTTCAAGTATCTTTCCCAACGCTAAGAAAAACAGGTCCTAAAATTTACAATGCCTCTTAGGACACTTGGGTCACAGTGTCAGCCAAAGAGCTTAAATGTATTGGTTATTTAATTTAGATATTTAGGAATACAGGTAATGTCATTGAAGATTCTAGCACGGAAGGAGCAAAGAGCGTGTCTTTATACATGCTGATTATACACGGTGAAACATTCTAATAAACATCGTATCACAATATTTAAAACACCAACACTGATTTATAATTACAAAGATGAAATCGAACTGTATATTCCATATGACAGAAAATAAACATGAAGGTACCTCCATAGTTCTAACACCTCAAAACGCGCACAATTCAGTAAAACAAGCTGTAAAAAATCAGGTGATACAAGATAGAAGTATTTCTTTCTTTTACAAAATGAGGTGGGCAGAGAAAAACACTATGGTTGATCAATCTTTCATTGGCATCGATAGAACACGAAAGTGAAACGTGTGTTTACAGAAAGCTGTTGCATGTTTGCTTCGTGAGCTCACAGTCCGCTGCAGCGAAAGGCGCACGATTCGCTGGCCGGCGACCATGTTGCATGTTTGCTTGGCGCGTGGCGTCCTGTTGGCGAATGACTTCGGGGAAGCTGCGAGCACTATAGACCGGCTCCGTAGTGGCTACGGCAGCCAATCCAGCTGCGACGCGCACAGCTACAGGATTGCCAGTGGCAGAGTTAGCACCGTGCGCTGCGAACGCGTCAACGTATTCTGCTACACACTGGAGTGTCTCTCGCCGGAGCAAAGCGAGATTCGACCGGCGACGCCATTGCCTTGCTGTGCCTGTTAGCGCAGCAGTTGTCTTAGGTGGTGCCATAGCAAGCGAAACAGTAGGCGATTCATTGCTGATGCACGTTGAAGCCGCAAACCGTAGGCGACGAGGCTCCACAGGCTAATCCGAAGCTAACTGCCTACGCGAGGCCACAGAAGTACACAGATTTGTCTGATAATCGTGCGTGTGGATTTACAAGTTCTTATGGCTTTGTCCTTCTAGGCGTTCTTGTGGCGATAGTCCTACCTAACGGTTTTGTCTCAGCACTGACGTTACTTGTGCGACAATAACATAATCGACATGCAGCCACCTCTGATGTATCGATATTAGCATTCGCAGAATGTACGCCTGCCTTGTCGTTTAGAGATAACCCAACTCTTTCGAGGCTTAGGTTACAGCACGAATGAGAGTCTCTTCTAACCATAAGTTCCTTTCCGACTAATGCATACACTGGGAAAGTACATTTTCGAACCATGTGAATGTCTCACATATTAAAGGCGAAAGCCTTATATGCCGCATGAAGCGGTAAATTCGGCGAGGGTCCGACGTTAACATCCGGTGGCAATAAAACCCTGGTGAGCAAGTGATGACATAAATTTGTCGGCGCTGGACCGGCTGCGGCTCGCACTGCGATCTTCCACTGTCAACCACCACGACATCGGACGGACGCACTGACCCACACCCAAAAAATTGACTTTGCCCATTTCGAAAATTTCTTTAGTTCATGTTCAAAACCGACCTTGTCCGCTCCCAAAATCTTGCTACCCGTGGAAGTACCGCATGGAAGAGTCAGAATGCTTTCGAATTCTATGCACGTAAGGAGACTTAGGCTCCTCTGTAACTTTTTAATTCATTGGACAATTCAGAGAAGTAAAGCACTATATCTTCCCTAAAATTTCTCCCATGCAAATATCAAGGCACAGCCAGCATGTTTACACATCTCTGTTTAATTCAAGTGCCTTGCAGGACGCTGCCAAATTACCTTTCTATTTTTAAATATTCCGGGAGAGGACCCGTTATGTCACATACTTAAATATTATTGTCAATATTTAACAGCTTCGTAGCAAAGCTCTCACGAACACAGCTAGCTGTCAATTCTTCCCAAGGTGAATAATTACCATACAAAAAACAAAGGTTGCAAAACTTTCAGCTAAATGTTCGGAGTACTGCCTATTTTTTCCTTGGTTTGGTAGGAGGGACCAAAAACTAACCATTCGGCAGCTCTCGAAAGAGTTTTTGCTCGATTCGTATACCGTAGTAATTGCACGAGTGGGTTAAGCATATATGTATATACTGAAAACATATATGCATATACTGAAAGCATATATGTATATACGGAAAGCCAAATTGTAAGTAACTATTCTGCTTGGTGGCATGGGGCGTTCAACCATGAAGCGTTTACGAAAAACGAGTTGCAGTGATGTCCAAAACGACAATATACCCAAGAATTAGACCTGAATATCCCGTAGTGCAGCCGAACGGGAATATACTCCTCTGGTTGCTTGGCAGAAAAAAATATATATTCTATGGAGTCGCAGCTACCTTGAATGTAATATTTACAATATCACCGGCAAGAAGTATCCACGCGTTACATGATCAGTTTAAGACTGCTTCCCTTTTCGCGCGAATGTGGGACATTTTTAAACACACTGGTAAAAAGATGACGTGTGCCGTTATTTCGACATACCATCTCAGAGTAGGAGGTGTACGAAAGAAGTGGCTATCTTTGAAACGCCGATTGCTTCAGACAGATTGCGTATCATCTTCCTAAATGTAAATATCACTACCACAAGCCGCGTTGTTTGAAGTCCTAACTGTGGCTGTTTGAGAATAAATTGGTTGCTTTCATTCGCGAATAGAGTCAGCTTATTGTCAAGCTGTCGGGACGGTAAAGAATGAGACCGTGGTACCTCTGGTAGTCACGAAGCTAATTATTGGTTGCATGAATTTGGGCCCACAAAATCGAATTACAATCAAACGCAACGATATATGCGACCAAAGGCGCCGATCGTCAAAATCTTATTTGACGGTCAAGGAAGTGTGCTATTTATACGTGAGTTGTCGATAATTCCAGCACTATCGCTGGTGTTGGTTTGTGTTCTATAATGTATGACAATATCGGCGTTACACGTGCAATCTGATTACATATGCTTCAGCGGCAACATACACGCAAAAACAATCAGCGACAGCACTCTCATACAGGAATGCTCATTTCTCGTTGTAACTTTTTTTAGCCAGTGATCAACAGTCTCTGCAAAAAGAGAAACAACAAATTGTGCCAATATTGTACTCGCTGGTGTGTTTTCATTGCTGATTTCAACTGCATACCATTAGCGCTAAGAAAAAAAGAGGGTGGGGAAACCTTGTGAGCCGTTTTACGATTTAAATGTAACTTCCTCATTTAGGAGTAAAGTCACAATTGATTGCTCTAACTAAAACTCTTATTGATATATATGTTGTTCGGTGGTTGAATATATTAAACAAGTACAACGCAACTCCCAGGTAAATGCGCATATATTCACAAGCAGGATTTTTCTAGGGCTGGGCAGTGAAATAAAGTGCAGGTGTTTGCTACACATTCTAAATGTTTTCTTAGACAATGGTGTAAAAAAGTACAAAGTTTTAGGTAAGTGTTGTAAGAGAAATAAATATTATATATTCAGAGAAAGACCCGCCGTAACTCGTCTATAGAAATACCAACAATATAGCCATTTTAAGTTGAATTGAAAGGGACAGACTGATTGAAAGTTTGGTGTGCTGGCAACGAGGTTGTGCAGAAGGAAAACTTTCGTACGGAGACGGTACAAACACAGCGAAGTACCTTGTGGGCGTGCTCAAGTTCTCCGCTAATTTCCCTAATAGTTCAAACACTTACAACCATCAAAAATAATCGGTGCTTTCGGAATCAATAGCGCGTACGCTATGCTGTACCGATTCCATACCATACACCGCTAATATATATATATATATATATATATATATATATATATATATATATATATATATACGTCACTAATTATGAAAAATGACAAGCATACACAGTAATATAATAAAAGGAATAATTACCTGCGAGCTCTTTAAAACTACCCTCGTCCGCATCTTTTATATCATCACTTACAATATATTTTTTGCAATATCTCCAGCCACATTTTTTATATTCAGTTGTATTTTGTATTATCTGTAGAAATTGTACTGTTATATGTAAACTTTTGCTGCTCATTTTTTTGCCTAATAGAATGCAATCTGTGCATTTGAATTCTTATGACCGTCTGGATTGATATTGCTTGTTATGCTGTTTCTAATGTATGATTTTCACGAATTTGCAGATGAGGGTTCCGGTGCAATCTTTGATTTTGGGACCCTCTCTTGTTTGAATTATTACCTGCATCTTCTGCATTTGTAACGAAAAACAATTTTTGAAAAATGCTTCAATAGTATGAGTGATATTATACTGCACATCTTTTAATTGCCTTAATTATTGGTTATTAAACGAACTTCTCTGCGCACACGCCCTGCTTTTACCTTCAAGGAACTTGTTTAGCTGCGCTATAAGCGTCAAGAAAAATATTGTTATGATATTTGCTGTGTGATAGCGCTGTGGTGTGTCTTGGCTAGGTACTAGGAATAACGTGCCATAATGTTTGCGCTTTATTCTGCGCTCTTTCCATGCAGTTGAATCGTGAAACACACCCATCCAGCAGACGCATTCATCTAAGTAGTTATTCGCCCACACAAAGTTTTCAACCGCAGTGAAGTTAGAAATGCTCTCGACGTCAGAACGTTTCCCAGGAAAATGACGTTCATTATGAGTAAGAGAAATGCCAACACATATAACAATATGATTTGTTTCTTTGAATATTATTCCCTGATATCATCAATCTAACCAGAACAATGCTGTGCGAGATCTCCTTAACATTTTTGCACTTAGGCATGAGCTTTCACTGCTAGCATTGTTATCATGTTCTTCGTTGTGGAATTTAGTGTGATATTAGTGTGTCATGCATGGATACATTGAAGCCCTCTACTCTCGCGAGCTATGCGAGACGAAAAGGTCAGTTGTGCGCGAACTACGAGCAATATTCACAGCGTCGAAGTCCCACATTCTGACATCGTGCGTGAATACTGCCAGCTGTCTATAGGATTGTATGAACTGCAGCTTCAGTCACGGCAACGTCACCTAGAAGCAGTAAGGTGCCACCCGTCGTCGTCGCCTGACGTCATCTTCATCCGTAGAATAATGAAGCAGTTTAGAGAAGGAAAATCTTGCTTCCACCGTGGCACGAAAACAAGGAGCGGATACACATGGAACTCCTCAGGCGATTCGTCGACAGATGGAGCAAATGACAAAGAAAGCGGAAATAGTTTTATGTAGTGGTGTACCTTATGACAGTTGCCCTAGCTTTTGGTGTGTGGACGAATGGCTCGCTGGTTGTGCTTATTTGGTCCTTCTTTTTGCGGCTTTGTTCTCTTAACTAACCAGGGGACCCAGAGGCCTCGACTGGCGCTATAAACAACACGATAGTACTGGGATTACCTCATTTATGCACAGCATCAAAGCAACAGCAAGTCAAAAGGCACTCATTTCACTTCGCGGCCTTCATTACACTATGTGACGAGCCGGAATGCATCGCAAGCTGAAGTTGTGAATTAAATTTATAAACTTTTTGGGAGTAATGTACTTTGTAAAATCTCTTGTAGTATAATATTGCACGCAGTCAGAGTCAAAACAGAGGTGGACAGTGCATATAATCAAAATTTGAAGTATCTTTTCCAACGCTAAGAAAAACAGGTCCTGATGTTTATAATGCCTCTTAGGAGACTTGGGCGGCGGTTTCAGCCAAAGAGCTTAAATGTATTGGTTATTTAATTCATATATTTAGGAATACAGGTAGCGTCATTGAATATTCTAGCGCGGAACGCACATAGAGCGTGTCTTTATACATGCTGATTATACACGGTGAAACATCATAATAAACATCGTATTACAATAAATAAAACACCAACACTGATTTTTAATGAGAACGATGAAATATAATTGTATATTGCGTATGGCAGAAAAAAATACAAAAAAAAACAAGAAGGTACCTCCATAGCTCTAACACCTCAAAAGGCGCACAATCCAGTAAAACAAGCTGTAAAAAATCAGGTGATACAAGATAGAAGTATTTCTTTTAAAAAATGAGGTGAGCAGAGAAAAAAAACTATGGTTGATCCCTCTTTCATAGCAATCGATAGAACACGAAAGTTAAACGTGTGTTTATAGAAGCTGTTGCATGTTTGCTTCGTGAACTCACAGTCCGCTGCAGTGAATGGCGCACGATTCCCTGGCCGGCGACCATGTTGCATGTTTGCTTGGCGCGCGGTGTGCTGTTGGCGAGCGCCGTCCTGCTGGCGAATGGCTAATGGGAAGGTGTGATCATTCTAGTCCGGCTTCGTGGTGGCTACGGCAGCCAGTCGAGCTCTGACGCGCACAGCTACAGTATTGTCAGTGGCAGAGTTATACCCGTGCCACACGGGCAAAATAAAGTGCACTTTGAGCGAGTGCACTCCAGCGCGCTGAGTGTCACTTTGGCGGTGCGCTGCTACACGAGAAAGAAAAGTGTTCTTTCAAATTGATGGTCATGGCGACCGGGAGTCAGGCAGGAAAGCATATATTTTTAATATAAAAATGTGTACACGAAAACAGTTTATTTTTGTTAGGAACAACATTTACAAGCGCAGGGAATGACAGCAACTTGACCAGCAACAGTCAAAACGACTCGATCCGCCAAACAACTGCGCAACCATTACCCGGCATGGTCGTGAACAGCCCGAGAGCGAGAGTAGCTTATTGCTGTTCTTGTTTTCTTGCGGTGTGGCACATTTTATTATCTTGTAACGTTAGAAATTTAAAACAATGTTATTAAAAATTATTCCCGACTCTTCTTTCGATATAACTTTAGGTATCTTCTAAGAATTGCTAACGAGGCTACACAATTCGCCGCCGCGAAGTGAGTTCGCCGAAAACACGCGCCAGTGAGTGCACTCTGCAGTGAGTATCACTAAGCGTTCCGCTGTGGCAGCCTGCGAATAACACTAGCTCCGAAGTGCACTCGCTCAAAGTGCACTTTACTTTGCCCGTGTGGCACGGGTATTAGCACCGTGCGCCGCGAACGCGCGAAGGCATTCTGCTTCACGCTGGCGTGTCTCTCGCCGGAGCAAAGCGAGATTCGCCCGGCGACGTCATTGCCTTTCTGCGCCTCTTACCGCAGCAGTTGTATGAGATCGTGCCACGGCAAGTGAAGCAGTAGGCGATGGACTGTTGATCCACTGCTGATGCACGCTGAAACCGCAAACCGTAGGCGACGAGGTGCCACAGGCTAATCCGAAGCTAACTGCCTACTCGAGGCTGCAGAAGAACATGGATTTTCCTGATCTTCGTGCTTGTGGATTTAGACGTTCTTGTGGCCTTGTGTATTGCGGCTTATATTCATTCATTTCCGTAAATTTCGGAGCGATGTATACTTATCGAAGTGCAGAGGACGCTGCGAACACACACAATTGCTTCTAATTACAACGCTTCAGCTTGTCAAGGTGGTCTAATCGAAACGTGCCAAGCGTCTCAATGCACGGGCTTGCCTGCGATAAATTTATAAGAGCGTTTTATGTCACTTATCGATGCATACTTCCGTGGCGTAATGAATTAAATATCGGGCTTTTCTGGTGTCCTGTGTTCGAATCCTGTCATCGGACAATTTTATTAATGTTGTGTATGCATTGTATAATTATTTATTGAAATTCTATGCATGAGGCTACACTTGGTTCTTTATTCTATGGCTACACTGCGTTGTGGCCTCTCTTGCGCTGTGTCTACCGAAGCGCTCCCTGTCGGCACTCGTTAGTGTCACGATGCAGTACTTCGCTTCACCGCTCCTAGGCGGCGGCGCAGGAGCCGACGTTACATCCGTTGCCGGAAATCAGGCGTGCAACCCGGCATAAAACATTTTCGTGTTAAAAAACAATTATTGCGATGCAATACGCATGTGCTCTAACAAAGAGTTATATTTGTGTTATACGATAAGAACAATATAGTGCTATAGTCAGGCTACGTTTAAAGGGAGCACTTCATTTTCAATTACTGTAGTAAAATCATTTATTGTTGATTTAATTGAAACAGTAGGAATCAGTGAGTTCCAGTGTCTGATTGGGGAAGTAAAAACTATTATCTGAAGGAGTTAGTGCTAAACGCGTATTCGATTATTGCACGAGAATGCTGACGACGTCTTAGTGTTGCAAGCGATTACGATAGAAATCTGCTGGTATCTTTTTGTTACTGCTTTGGATATAATAAAAATGCGTTCGTCGAATGTCAACGTGAAAGTATGAATCGGCGTTGTTGGGAACAAGAACCCAGGGAGAAGATTACAAAGTTGCAGTAGTGGAGGATGTTGTGACCACGGGACGCGAGGATTGTGAAATAACGGTTTTCAAAATTTTCAGCATTGTACCTTGTTGCACAAACAGCCAGCAACGTCTGACTCAAACAAACTTATATCGAAAATGCTCACGTGCGAGATAAAATGAAGGACAGATCTAATGACGTGAGGAGACTATTAACCTGTTGTGTCTAGTTCTTTGCTGTCTACCATTGGTGTTGTGGGTATGAAATAAACGCAGAATTGTAATCGTGGTTTAATCTTGTAATACACACATAATTTTGTATTACGCAAAAACAGAAGCTTAACTAGTACATTTTATTACCCTGGAAGTAAACGTGCCTCAAATGCACAACGATTTAGGGCGAAAGAAAAGTCTGCACATAACATCTCTACACCTTCCATTGCAAAGAAAATTTGAAAATCTGTTTCAACAAGAAAAAAAGTTTTCGAGTGCATCGCCATATCCTATTAATTCACGAGGGCGTCATCTTAGGATGGAGCTTTGCTCATGAAAAATGTAACACTTGGGAATTAAACCCGCAATACCATCATTTCAAAACCTATAGGATTCCCTTTATATGCCACACCATCCATCTACGTTAAGGAACTTGTGACTTGAAACAGCGTTGAGCGTAGTCCTACTAGGTATGAGGTTGGTACAAGCACTAACATCACCTTTGCTGTGCCACCAACAATTGTACCATCAATATGCGGCTGTCTCCGATATACCGATATTTAAGTTTCAAGAATGTACTTGCCACTTCATCTTTCAATCGAGACCCCGCAGGGGCGTCTGCGCAAGCAGGCGTTTGGTGAGTTGCGCCACCACGTACCCCAGCACACGAGGGTTGGACCCTCCCGCGTCTAACCGTGCGCGGCTGAGCCGTGTCCGGGGAAAAGGGGATCCTGGGGGTTGAGCCGATGCCGAGTGCTTGGACCTTTATGGCCCCTCGGCGGAGGCAACACACCTCTTTGGCCTCTGCTTCACGTAGACGGCACCCCCGGACTGACCCACCCGGGGGAAATCGGTAGTTGCCTTTTCCTGTCTCTCTCTCCAATCTTCGTCTTTTCCTCTCACTTTCAATCTCTCCTGTCTTCTTCTCTCTTCCATTTACTTCCAACATTCCTGGCAGCAAGGGTTAACCTTGTGTGTCATAACCACCCTTGGTTATACGTATTTGGTTATAGCGGGAACGTACAGCTGGCGTTTGTGGGGCTTGTGTCTACAGGTCCTACAGCGTCCCCTCGTTGGGCTCCATGGTGGGTGGCTGGCGTTCCTGCCGAAAGATCATTATTTTTCATGGCTTTTTCTTTCCCCGCGTTACCCGATCGCCCCCTTCCGTGGGCGCACCGAAGACTTATTCAAATTTTTTGGCCGCCAAACTGAAAACTTCCCTCGGTTCCACGTTGTCCACTGTGAAAAACCCGAAAAGACGGTGAGAATGATGTCACCTTTCCTAGTTTCAAAATGTCTAACGGAAACATTTGGTGCAGGCTACAAAGCATCAAAGATGGCTAGCGGCGATCTCCTATTGGAACGCCGCGATAAGAACCAACATGACAAGCTCCATAACCTAGCCTCATTTGGGGACATCCCAATGACAATTACCCCGCACCGCACAATGAACACCACCCGTGGAGTGGTCTCCGATGACGACCTGGTGCATCTGGAAGAAACTGAACTATTAGAAGGCTGGAGCGAGCAAAACGTAATCAATGTGAAGAGAATCATGCTACGGCGCGATGGAAAAGAGATGAAAACAAAGCATCTAATACTTACATTTGGTTCAAGTGTGCTTCCTGAAACTATTGAGGCAGGGTACGTGAAACTCCGGGTAAGACCATATGTTCCGAACCCTCTGCGATGTTTTAAGTGCCAGCGATTCGGCCACAGTTCGCAGAACTGCCGAGGTCGACAAACGTGTGCGAAATGTAGTGCCAATGAACACCTCGCTGAATCATGTGAAAACGCCCTCCACTGTGTGAACTGTGACGGGGACCACGCCGCGTACTCGCGGTCGTGCCCATCACGGAAAAAAGAAAAAGAAATTGTCGCAATCAAAGTAAAAGAAAACATCTCATTCAAGGAGGCACGAAGGCGGGTATTATCCCTGCCCAAGAACACTTTTGCCGAAGTGGTGCGTCAGGGGGCAGCGCCACAACGGCCTCCGGCAGCTGTCCGGCCCACACGCAGTGAGCCGCCAGCGACGCCATCCGCCCCCTCGGCGGCTGCAGCTAGCGCTGCTCCGCCAACTCACAAGAAGGGGCCATCGACCTCTGGGCTGGTGGTCTCCAGGGTCCCATCTCTTGAGGCGAGACCCTCAAGGCGAACACACCGCTCGCAAGAGCGGATGCCCAGCGCCTCAGGAGAGGCGATGGACACAACGTCCAGCCAAGCGGCGCATCCAGCGCCTATGGAGCGGCGGGGGTCTCTCGACCGCTCCAAAAAAGAGAAACTGCGCATTACGGGGCCTGAGAAGGGCTCTGTAATCTAAGGTATTGCACACCTAAGCACACAGCACAAATCTCTTTTCAATATGGGGACGCAAATAATTCAATGGTACGTCAGGGGTCTACTTCACAATCTTGATGACGTTAAAGAACTCATTCGCAAATACAGTCCCAGGGTGCTGTGTGTTCAGGAAACACACCTCAAACATACGCAAACAAATTTTCTTCCACAATATTCTATTTTTCGTAAAGATCGTGATGATGCAGTCGTGTCATCCGGTGGTACGGCTATTATAGTCGATAGAGGTGTTGCCTGTCGAGAGCTAAAACTTCGTACGCCCCTAGAGGCAGTTGCTGTGCAAGCGGTGTTGTTTAACAAGCTAATTACAATCAGCTCTGTATACATTCCTCCTAACTATCAACTTCACAAAACCGAATTTCAAAATTACATAGATGAACTTCCTGAGCCATACATTGTTGCCGGAGACCTAAATGCGCATAACACTCTATGGGGAGACTCCCGTTGCGATGGACGAGGGCGCTTAATAGAAAACTTCCTCTATTCATCTGGTGCATGCTTGCTCAATAAGAAGGAGCCGACGTACTATAGCGTTGCACACAACACCTACTCCTCAATTGACTTAAGCATAGTATCCAGTACTCTCCTGCCGTACCTCGAATGGCGCCTTATTAAGAATCCTTATGGAAGTGACCACTTTCCAATAGTTCTAAATTATACAACACAGGATGAATGCGCCCAATATCTTTCTCGATGGAAGGTTGACTCTGCCAACTGGGAACTATTCAAACAACTTGCACGTTTAGACAGGGACATTTCTGGTATCAATATCGAAAATGATGTGGCTTACTTAACAAGTTTTATAATAAACGCTGCCACAAAATGCATCCAACAAACAAATGGACCGTCTAGTAAACGCCGCATTCCGTAGTGGAATGCCGAATGTCAAAAGGCAAGGAAAAAACAAAACAAAGCTTGGTGGCTGCTACGTGACTGCCCAACAGCCGAAAATCTCATTAATTTTAAACAAGCAAAGTCGCAGGGAAGAAGAACACGTCGACGAGCTAAGAGAGATAGTTGGGAGAAGTATATATCCAGCATTAATTCGTACACTGATGAGAGAAAGGTCTGGAACCGAGTAAATAAACGAAAAGGCCGACAATCTCACCCTTTACCCCTAGTAAATACCCAAGGTGACAGCCTGGAAGATCAGGCAGACTTTCTAGGTGAGCACTTTGAACAAATCTCGAGTGCATCAAACTACACACGCACTTTCCTGCGATTCAAAGAACACGCAGAGCGACAACACCTTGAACGCAAATGTGGAAGAAATGAAGCGTACAATCGCCCATTCAGTTTAGCTGAACTTCACGCATCTTTGAATTGTTGCAACAACTCGGCGCCAGGTAGTGATCGCATCATCTATGAAATTATCAAACACTTACACTCAGAAACACTAAATACACTTCTATCCCTTTTCAATGCTATATGGGCAGCTGGATACATTCCATCTGCTTGGAAAGAAGCTATTGTTATCCCCATACTTAAACAAGGCAAGGATCCCTCTCTAGCCAGTAGTTACAGACCAATAGCTCTAACAAGCTTTCTGTGCAAGCTCTTTAAAAAAATGATAAACAGACGCCTAATCTGTTTCCTGGAAAATCACAAAATTCTAGACCCCTTCCAGTGTGGTTTCCGAGAAGGTAGATCGACAAGAGACCACCTCGTTCGCATCGAGGCCAACATCAGGGATGCCTTTATACATAAACAATTCCTTCTTTCAGTATTTCTTGACCTAGAGAAGGCATACGATACGACATGGCGTTTTGGTATCCTTCGGGACCTTTCTTCAATGGGTGTCCGTGGCAACATGTTGAACACAATCGAAAGCTATCTCTCTGACCGCACGTTTCGTGTAAGAGTGGGCAACAGTTTGTCTAGAACATTCACCCAAGAGACCGGTGTGCCACAGGGAGGCGTGCTTAGTTGCACGCTCTTTGTCGTAAAAATGAATTCACTTCACACAGTCATTCCACGCACCATGTTTTACTCTGTATACGTCGACGATGTGCAGATAGGTTTTAAATCCTGCAATCTTGCTATCTGCGAACGCCAGGTCCAGCTTGGCTTAAACAAGTTATGTAGATGGGCGGATGAAAATGGGTTTAAAGTGAACACGCAGAAAAGTACTTGCATGCTTTTCTCCAAGAAGAAAGGCGCAACGCCAACCCCTAGTATTTTTATTAATGGAGATGAACTCAGTGTCAGCAGTGAACATAAATTCTTAGGAATCATCTTGGATTCAAAACTAACGTTTATACCCCACATCAAATACCTCAGGACGAAATGCATGAAAACAATGAACCTCCTTAAGCTTCTGTCCCACATCACATGGGGTAGCGACAGGAAGTGCCTATTGGACCTGTACAAAAGTCTTGTACGTACACGTTTAGACTATGGTGCCGTTGTGTACCACTCTGCCGCACCGTGCGCGTTGAAGATGCTAGATCCGATTCATCACTTAGGTATCCGCCTGGCCACAGGTGCTTTCAGGACAAGTCCTATACAAAGCCTATACGCAGAATCAAACGAGTGGTCACTTACCTTGCAGAGGTCATACTCTAGCTTTGCATATTTTCTGAAGGTACACGCAAACCCTGAACATCCGTGTTACGCTACCATAAATGATATGACTTGCGCCACACTGTTCCGTAACCGACCCACAGCAAAGGAGCCCTTCTCACTGCGTGTGAGGAAGCTCAGTGATGAAATGGGTGTCCCACTTTTAGAACCTCGTCTAAAAGCCCCAGCAAAGCTCTTACCACCGTGGCAGTGGCAGCTCATTAAATGTGATACATCGTTTGTTCATGTTACAAAGCATGCTCCAGAGGCACACATCCGAATGCACTTCCTCGAACTGCAGCTAAAGTACTCATGCCCAGAATTTTATACTGACGCATCGAAGTCCCATGCTGGCGTGTCTTATGCAGCCGTTGGTCCGTCTTTCTCAGAATCTGACGTCTTGCACCTGGAAACAAGCATCTTTTCCGCGGAGGCTTACGCAGTACTGTCGGCTGTTAAATGCATCAGGAAAACCAATCTACCCAATGCCATCATATTCACTGACTCCTTGAGTGTAGTAAAGTCGTTAATGTCACTCCGCAAACACAATAACCCTGTACTCAACGAGCTTTACTCACTTCTGTGCACTGCGTACTTATCTAACCAGCTTATTGTGATCTGCTGGGTGCCAGGCCACAGAGGCATCGAAGGGAACATGCTGGCAGACCAGATGGCCACATCTCTTACAGCGAAAGCTAGCAACACTTTCATATCTGTACCTGTGACAGACTTGAAGCCTTTTCTCCGCAGAAAAATTAGGACATATTGGCAGCAAATGTGGGACACTGAAACGTCGAATAAGCTGCATTTAATTAAACCTCAGTTGGGTAATTGGCGACCAACAACAAAAATACGGCGAACTGAAGTAATTCTTTGTCGACTTAGAATAGGCCATACCTACGGGACCCACTCTTACTTGCTGTCTGGTGCGGAACCTCCCATCTGCGCTAAATGTGGAGAGACGCTGACCGTCCTACATGTCCTGATAGAGTGCCGCGAATCAGAAGCTGAAAGAAAAAAGCACTTTCCTCTAGCTTACAAAGAGAACATTCCTCTTCATCCAGCAATGTTCCTTCATGTGGACTCATTTTTCAACAGCAAATCACTTTTAAACTATTTACATGATGTTGATTCACTACAAGTTCTACGCCCGATAAATTCGTAGCATGACCTCTCAACAGAGGCTACTGCTGCGATACTACCATTTGTATGGCACGTGCCTCCAAAGCCTTGCACACAAGGTTCTTCATGACGCAGCAGTGCCACTGGCACTTACAAATTTTAGAAAATCATCCTCTTAAAGCATGTTTTACGTCTCACAGGACACTTTAAAGCCATTGCCATAATTTTAATACATTTATGTTTTACGCACTGTACAGCGACTCTGCTTTTAGGCCCATATACAGCCGTGTTCAATCCTTTCCACTTCACTGTTCAATTAAATATTCATAATCATTTGCATGGCACTCTTTGGCCAGACCTGGCCCTTGCGCCACTAAACATCACATATCATCATCTTTCAATCGAGATAGCCTAGCTCTCTCGTTGTTAAGGTGACAGCACAAGTGAGATTCGCTCTTAACGATCATTTCTTTTCCGGCCCATGCATACAATGGGAACTATCATTTGTGCAAGCCACGTCACTGTTTTATATTTTTCCATGCATTCGTCAAAGTAGTTACGGAAATAAAATAAATCATTTTATTTTTATAATAAATACACATCGGAGATGAATGCTAGGGCAAAAAGCTGGTTTAAGCACTTTACAAGGTCATAGCAACCGTGATGAGGCACTAGTTTCAACGCATAACATTTAGTCGTTAACAAAGGAACGTAAACGCATATTATAAAGGATAACAAAAATGTTGAATATTTTACAAAGTAATATAGTAATTACACAAGAATGTAGATATGCCGGTAAAGCAGACAATGATGACGAAGCTATCCATAAAATGCAAAAGAATGCAGAACAAAACGATAAGAAAGGATGTTTTTACAAAGTACTTTCATTACACAATAGTGAAGTTACATAAAAAATGTCACAGTTTCGCCCTAAGGGCGAAGCAATGAATGCGATAGCAACACAGCACTGTCATACGAAGTAAGGTGAGCGGCTTTGGTAGGAATATGAATTGTAGGAAACATGACCTGATTAAGTAAGCAGGTGTGCTGCGGCGTAAGTAGACCGACATGAAGAGAGACTCGATGACCACGAGAAGGCGCGTGTGAAACGGTGGTGTTGATGAGAAGCGCTTCCCGTGGGCAGCGCGTGCGAAGGGACACACCTGTAGCGCTGCACTGCCGATCCGGGCAGCATTGCATGTGTAGCGTGCGTTGGAAAATGTGGCCCGACTATTACTAACTGAATGAACAAGCGTGGTGTGAGCGCGCACAAACAAACATGGATAGATCACACTGAATGACTGCAGACGACTGTCCAAACGCTGGCAGCAAGCGCATACGCCGCAGCAGGCAAAGGTACGTGCGGTCTATCGCATCAACGGAAACTGAGCGGCGAATGCACAGCGCATAGAAAGGTCGGAGCTGTGTGGAGATAAGAGACGGTGCGGGCGAGCGACGAACGCGGTTGTTGGCAGAGTAGAAGTGCGCCCCCCCCCCCCCGCTCCCCCCGGCGCTGGCTTCCCGCTTGCGCGTGGGAGTTTGAGTGCGTTCGCTCTCAGTGATAGCGCGCGTCTCCGCACGCTTCCGCTCGGGCATACGGCGCGTGGCGAAGATTTTATCTATACGGAACCTCATGGCGACGGCGACGCCGACGGCAGAAATCCGGTTGAAGTGTCCATATAATTGCTATCGCAATAATAATATAATGAAAGCAAACAAGGATAACAAATCACATTTAGATTATACCAAGAATACTAGATGTTGAAGCACATGGGAAAATGTCATGAGAATTATGCATGAATAAAATGTTGTCTTAATTGGCTTAAAGTGTAATGATGAATGTCGGTGTACTTATTTATTACAAAGGGTAAGTTGTGTTCTCACATCTGCAATTTAGAATTTGTGCGGAAGCTTGCAAGGAACCATGTGGGATCACTTCTAGTGTTAACACGTTTAATGTGAAATTGAAATGATGCGAGTGCTGTTAGAAATTTCTAAAATGCACTAGATGAGAAGCGGAAGGTAAGTAAAATGCGTAATGCATACATACACGTAACAGGAACAGTACTGTATATGCGGAAAGCATATTCTGTATGCGAGAGGTAGGGGAGATTTGCTGCGTAACGAACTACCCTCTCGTGAAGTGTTAGAATCTTGGTGATGTTGGTAGAGTAGTCGTTGCCCTGTTTTTGCCGCTGTGCAAAAGTAAATTTGTATGAATTTTCCCATTTATCTACGCATTCTTAATATCTATATTGCTTAACCAATACGTGTGTTCATGTCTTGCCTTTATGCACGCATCGTTACGTGTTGCCAAAGAAACCAATAAGGCACACAGACCTAGTCAAGCCGGTTTTATAGCTTTTTGTGTGTGTGCCTGTCTTCTGTACGTTGTATATAGATACGAAAATAAAGTTTAAATGTCAAGTACGACACATAGGTAGCTGCATTTAAGGATTCCCTACGTATTGTGTCACAGTGGCAATTCTCCATCCTGAAGCACTGGCCAAAAGAGCACGCTCTTGCAACTGCACACACAAAATCGATAAATCAATAAAAGTTAAGTAAATAAGAAATGTCATTAAATATTATGCACCATTTCGTTAACAGGTGAGGGGGGTAGTGGTAAGGCCGTTTCTAGGTACTAGCATTTGGCTCACCTATAACCACATTGTATGTATATATCGACATACCATCTCCGACATATTTACTCATCCACCCGCCACGCCAAACCCGGGAAAGAAAGCAAAGTGAGCTTCCCGTTAAAACAGCAATAGTTCGTTCAACAACCAACAAGAAACTGTCAGTAACATTTTGAAAATGCTATTCAGCGTCTATTTAAGGAAGTCGAGTGCATTGAGAATAGTTGCTCTTAACTGACGTCTTTTTTTCTAGATAAAATGTTATTATGCGTATGGACCTTTGTAATTTTAACATACCGAACACGCACAATTAAGACATGCATAACCGTGACGAATGCGTGCAAGTGCGCACCAGTCGGAAGAACGAAACGCGGTAATCGTGGCTGTGCGCTCATATTCGCAATATGGATGGCGGGGGTTGTTACAGGTCACACGAAGGTGAATAATAAAATTTTGTTAGTGTATTAGGGGCCTTGTGGTAATTTATACAATTGCATTAACTGCCTGCCAGGACGCATTCAAATGTTGTGTTTAAACGTGGTGAGAGCACCAAGGGATTTCCCCGGTAGAAACCTTTTACAAATGCAGTACATGCCTAGAACAATGGGCAGGATAAGGTTTATAGCTGCCTAAAAGAAATAGGAGAACACCAAAATAATGCAAAATCACAACATTTGTGGTCAGCCTTGAGAATCGCTGAGACACTGAAACTTGGACTGCACCTGGTTAGTGATTACTAGTGAGTAGGACTATATCCATCAGAAGCGTACTAATGAGTGAATCGGGTTTACACTTTATAGAATGTGTGCATGAGGAGCTTGCGAAGAACTTTCTAAATGGCGGTACTTTGAGCGTAATGTTCACCTGCACAAATTTCCAGAGCCAAGCGCTCGCTTAAAATAGCCGTTGCCGCAAAATTTATGAAAATAACTGTCACGAAATGTCACGAAATATTTTATATTTGTCGATGTAACTTAATGTGTACATTTTATTATTAAACTTAGTGCTTTACTTCAGATCTTGCACTCTTCGCATAGACCCAAGTATTAGAAATATATTTTCCAAGTAGTAAAAGCTGTGCTTTCTTTGGACACGGCAAACATGTATTGCCAACCAAGTCACAAAACCACAAGTGGCTCGCCATTACATTATGAAGTTGGTAGTCATCACAGTCAGCACAAATAAAGAACACATGTTTCGTGCTTGGTCAGTTGAGCCTAGCAGCTGTTACCACAAACATTGACAGAAGCGATGGGCTAACAGGTCTCAAAAATAGTTTTCCGCAATGCTGCCTTGTTGCATTGTTCATATTTGTTTGCATTATTGTATAGTACATAATGAGGGCGGCACTTTAGTGAGTACTGGACTGGACAAACTTGGTGGCACTTTATTGAAGACTAACTAGACTTTCAAGTTTGATTCTGCCTATTCAGACAAGGGCCTTATTTGTAGCCATTGAGGAAAAACTTGGCTTTGGAAGTAGTGGATCTCAAAGAATGTGTATGAAAAAAACGAACTCTAGGTTGAAATTACGTTGCTGCGTCTCGCCATGTGCTTCTAAGGGACGCGGCTGTTTTACTTGAAACTACTGCACTATAGTCTTTCCCGAAAGACGCGCGCGAGACTTGTGCGAAAAAATCGCACATGTGCTATGCTGTATTAAAGTTTACTACTATTTTACATCATTGAAGGAGAAAGTACCACATATAATGATCAAGAAATGTGAACAGGATATTCAAGCGAAAAATGTATGCAGTGTAATTACTACATGTAAACGTACAATCGTAATACATTTATTCACTAATACCTTCCTTTGAGCGCTTTGCTACAGCTTCGAATATCATTATAGTACCACGTACTCTACTGAGGAAATCTAAATGGTACTGGGGAACCTAAAGCATCAGGCAAGAAAACAGTATTGTGTACGCACTCTGCTCGTAAACAGCCTCTGCAGAAAATTTTTCGCCTAAATGTAGTTTTGGTTTTAGCTTTTTTTCACCGTAAGAACTGCAGATTTTTATGTACTGTTTTTAATGCATCACTAGTAAATATGAAAGTTCCAAATATGCGTTTATACTGGAACTGGAACACCAGAAGTAGAAAAAAGGAAAGAACAAGAGACAACGTCTGGCTGTAAGATTGCGCGATCAACATCACCCATGTTTTACGAAATAGAGGCATTTTATTTGCAACAAAATGAAAACTGAATGGACTGAATGAAATGAACTGAACTGAAAACATTCATTTCTTTGTAGCAACATGACCATAGAACAAGCAAACCGCATGAAATGTGGGCATTTAATCCTCAGAAATTACACCAAATTTTCTTGGAAAAATGTGCAAATTTTTATCGGTTTGCGTCATTTTGTCTTTCCGGCTCGTCATAGCTTTGCATACACTGATTCCAGGAATGCATGGGGTCTTTTAATGACTGCGTTTCATCTACTAGAGTAATGCGTCGTTTAGTCTTACAGCTCCGAAAACATTCGCTTACAGCAATTCACACAGTGCGTAGAACATGCATAATTTAACTTGCCGGGGGCATAGACCTATCGCTTACATTGTTCCCTGTATATTAATTATACATCGCCGTGGTCATGCAGTAAGATGACAGCAAAGCCGACTCAGCTATTTCTGGCGCATTTGGCGCGGCGAAATGACGTCTTAGCGCTATGCACACAGTCTGTGACCTTGTTTTTGACCTGCACTCACATCTGTATCGTCATATGGTCTGGCAACTCTGGCCAGAATGTGTACTATAAAAAGAAGCACGGAATAATAAACGGGGACTTGCCTTGTCAGCCCATCGCTGTCTGTCATCAAATCGAAACATGGTATCAGAAGTGGCTCGCCGCAGATAGGCGGTGCGCGCGCAGTTGCGCGGTGGGCTCGTCGTCCAGCGTCGCCCGGTGCAACCGAGATGGAAGCGCTTCCGCCCCCTGACCGACTCGTCCTCTCGGAGAACGTCGCCGCAAATTGGGAAAGGTTCAAGCAGCGCATCCAGCTGTACTTCAAAGCGACGGGTAAGGACAGCAAGACAAGTGCGGAAAAAGCGGCTGTATTCCTACACGTCGCTGGACAAGAGGCCATTGATGTGTACAACACATTTCAGCTGGCTCCAACGGAACAGGAGGACTACGAGCTCATCGTACGAAAATTCGAAGAGTACTGCACGCCTCAGCGCAATGAAACGTACGAAAGGTATGTTTTCCGTTCCCGCTCGCAGCAGCAAGATGAAACATTCGAACAATTCCTGAGAGATGTACAGATAGCGGCGCAGACGTGCAACTTTGGAGACCTGAGGGATTCAATGGTGCGTGACCAACTTGTGTGTGGAACGAAAGATACGAAGCTCAGGTCCCGTCTCCTAAGGGAAAAGGATTTAAGCCTCTCCAAGGCTATAGACTTTTGCAAAGCAGCTGAGCTGGCAGCCAGCCACGACCAACTGTGGGACCAGAAACAACAAGCAGCGCAGGCCTGTGCAGTGGACAAACGGGACCGAAGTGAACCTAGGAAAAAGTCCACCCATCAGTGCACCTATTGCAACAGGGTCCACCCACCTAGGAAGTGTCCAGCCTGGAAAAAGACGTGCGGAAACTGCGGTAAGCAGAACCATTTTGCCATTTGCTGCAGAGCAAGAAAAGTTAATGAGGTGGACCGTGAAGCACGCGAAGAAAACGAAGATTCTGAACATGAATTCCAAATTCTGGCTGTGCAAATAAGCGGCGTGGCAAGTACGGTGGGTCGCCACTGGACAATTGATGCAACAATAGGCACGAAAGCAGTGACATTCAAGGTCGACACTGGTGCGCAGGCAAACTTGCTGCCTCACTCGCTGTTCGCAAGGCTCAAAACAGCTGCAAAAGTGCGCCAAAGCAAGACAGTTCTGACAAGCTATGAAGGAAATGTGATTGAGCATTTCGGCACAGCATCATTGCCACTGCGACTGGGCAACAAAGTGCAACAGGTCACATTCTTTATAGTCAAGAAAGGCAAGCAAGCGTTGTTGGGACTTTTAACCTGCGAGTGTTTCGGCCTGGTGACACGCGCCCACGCCATTTCAAGGCAAACTAGTCTGGGAGAGCAGATAACGGCAGAATTTCCGGAGTTGTTCAAAGGTCTCGGCTGTGTCAAACGTCCCTACATGATCACAATGATAGACGGAGCCAAGCCGGTAGCGGTGCCAGCAAGGCGAGTGCCACACGCGAGACAGGCCCCTTTGCGAAAGGAACTGGAGCGCATGGAAGCCGAAGGCATCATCGTGAAAATGGAGGAACCGGCAGAGTGGGTGAGTCCACTGGTCATTGTTGAAAAGAAGGGCGGAGGAATTCGAATCTGCATGGATCCGCGGCCCATAAACGAGAACATCAAACGCGAACGGTACGAGCTTCCCAGAAGGGAAGACATCGAGGCAGATTTAGCAGGAGCCAGGTGGTTCAGCAAACTTCACGCTAATCGGGGTTTTTCTAAAATACCGTTGGACGATGCGTCGTCAAGAATTTGTACTTCAGTACCCCGTACGGGCGATACAGATTCTTGAGACTACCATTTGGTCTAAGTTCTGCTTCGGAAATATTTCAGAGAGAAATCAGTGACGCATTAGACAGGGTCCCTGGTGTGCGTGTATACATAGACGATGTGCTGGTATGGGGAACGACAAAAGCAGAGCACGACCGACGTTTACGGGCAGCACTGACAGCAATACGTTCAGCCGGTTTCACGCTCAACGCTGAGAAATGCATATTTGGCTCGCAAGAAATCAAATTTCTTGGAGACGTTATCTCGAATGAAGGAATCAAACCGGACGAAGAGCTCGTGAAGTGTGTCGCCAACATGCCAACCCCAACGTCAAAGCAGGAAGTAAGAAGAATGCTAGGCGCAGTGAATTATTTCGGAAAGTACATCCCTTGTTTGTCTGAAAAAACAGCGGTGCTGCGCAGTTTAATGCGTGAAAGTGCGTGTTTCGAATGGAGCAGCGTTCACCAGAAAGAGTGGGAAAGTATTCGCACGTTGCTAACGTCAGCACCCGTCCTAGCAGTTTTCGACCCACGGAAACAAATCAAGATAAGCACCGATGCCTCAAGGAATGCGTTGGGAGCCGCGCTGATGCAGCTTCATGATAAAGGCTGGCGGCCAGTGGCGTATGCATCGCGTGCGCTCACGGAAACCGAGACAAGATACGCTCAGATTGAAAAGGAGGCGCTGGGAATCACGTTTGGGTGCGAGAAGTTTGGCGAGTTCATTATTGGTACAAAAATAGCAGTAGAGACTGATCATCAGCCTCTATTGGCAATAGCAAAAAAGGAACTCTGTGAAATGCCTCCTCGTCTGCAGCGATTCTTCTTGCGACTAATGCGTTTTGAATTTACCTTGCACTTTGTGCCAGGAAAGCAACTGCTACTAGCCGATGCTCTATCCCGGATCCCAGCTCAAGACGACATTCGGCCAAGCGAAGATGAGGGCGTCAGCGTGCACGCTGCTCAAGTCCTGGAAAGCCTCGTCAGTGACAAGATGAAAAGAAAACTGCAGGCAGAGACGCAACAAGACGAAGAGCTGAGGCAAGTCATAACATGCCTAGAACAAGGTCAAATAACGGGTCCATTCGCTGCAGTGAAATCGGAGCTGTCGTACGTTGATGGAGTATTAATGAAGGGTTGCAAAGTGGTTATTCCAAGGCAACTGCGCAGGGAAATGCTGGAACGCCTGCATGAGGGGCATCTCGGGCTCAACAAAACGAAAGCAAGAGCAAGGATTCTTATGTATTGGCCGGGAATGCAGAAACAGATCGAACAGTTGAGTGCGAAGTGCAGCACGTGCTGCCAGTTTGCATATCGCCAACCGGCTGAGCCGGTCATCAACAGCCCTGCCCCAAGTTTTCCGTGGGAAAGGGTTGGAGTAGATCTGTGTGAACACTCGGGGGTTTCGTACGTGGTAGCGTATGATGCATATTCAAATTATCCGGAAGTAGAGCGTCTGACACAGACGACGAGTGAAAGCGTCATCAGAAAACTTGAAATGATGTTTGCAAGGCACGGCATTCCGCTGGAGATACACACCGACGGGGGCCCGCAATTCACCTCCAGTGCGTTTCATAACTTTGCGCGGGTGTGTGACTTTTCACATGTGATTTCCAGTCCCAGGTTCCCGAGAGCGAATGGTCTGGCTGAAAAGGGAGTGCAGGTCGTAAAACGCCTCTTGAAGAAAACGAAGCACGCCAGGGAGGCGTTCTGGGTGGCTCTCCTGAATTATCGTCTGTCTCCCCTGGAAGGCGGCGAAAGCCCGTCTGAGTTGTTCATGGGGAGGCGGCTGCGTGGACGGCTGCCGGACTTCGCTGTTCAACCTGCGGCAGAGGTGAAGAAGCACGTGCAGAAACCCAAGGCTTCTTCCTCACTTCCAGTCTTGGACAGCGGAGACACCGTGCGCATTCTAGATGACTCTGGGTGGACAATCAAAGCCACAGTTCAAGACCGCGTCAATCCCAGGTCTTACATGCTAAGGACCGAAGAAGGCCGCACCATAAGACGAAACAGGCAGCACATCCTCAAAACACAGGAAAGGTTCATGCTGCGAGACACGGATGAGGAATATGAAGAAGGTGTGCATGCGCAGGATGCAGGGCAATCACAGTCGACAGGTCCTCCATCGAGCAGTGTCTTCCAGCCAGGCTCAACCAGAGCAAGCATGGTTGACCTTCCAGAGATGACGCCAGCTACCGACAATGCTACGTCATCAACCACTGTTCACCATCCGAGTGTGATGCAGGACAAAGAACCCAAGGAAGGTGGCAACCAGGCAAATGACAAAGGTGTGGCAGGGGCGTGCAGTGATACGGGCAGAGTTCTAGAAGATCGACTCGCATCAAGCGCCCGCCATCGAAGCTGTCATACGCAAAGGACTTCGAACAAATTGTGTAGTTTATCGAGTGTAATTTGTTTCTTTTTTTGTTGTTGTTCATGTCTATGTTGAAGTTTTGGCGTTTTGTTTACTACAGTCGGTTTACTGCAGTGCCCTAAGGAAGGATGATGTATCGTCATATGGTCTGGCAACTCTGGCCAGAATGTGTACTATAAAAAGGAGCACGGAATAATAAACAGGGACTTGCCTTGTCAGCCCATCGCTCTCTGTCATCAAATCGAAACAACATCCTTTCTTCTTTGTGTCTTTACTCAGTTTCAAACTTCTCACCGGACAACATCGACTGCGGCGAAGCTCGCTGCACTTCGCTGCGCACTTCACATGATTTACGAAGACTTACCACGAAGATGGAGCATATTTACAGATTCAAAGGCCGCCCTGCATTGTCTGCTACGTCGTGGACAACAAGACTAACTTGTGCTGGAAATAAGGTACCTTTGTCACCAACTGGCAGAAAAAGGACATGACATCACTTTTCAGTGGCTCCCAGGCCACTGCGGCATCATGGGCAACGAACTGGCCGATGAAGCTGCGAGGAGGGCTCACGAAAATGCGGTGAAGGAACCCATCCCGCTATCAAGAGCCGATGCAGTAACAAAGCTTCGCATAATCGCGCGTGATTCCACACGAGCCATGTGGAACACACCTGGTTTCCAACACACTGGCCTGCGCCGCCTGGACCCATCCATCCGACTACGCATTCCATCTGGACTTCCTCGAATCGAGACAACTGCTCTCTGCCGACTGTGGCTTGGAGTATCCTTTACGAATGCTTTTGCTTGTCGCATCGGAATGGCTGACAGTGCTGCCTGTGATACTTGCGGCAGTGAGGAAACAGTCCAACATATCCTGTGTCATTGTCCCCGCTACAGCTCCCAGAGACAGTCGCTCGTGACGGAGTTGGCACGCCTCGACGACCGGCCGCTTTCTGAGCAGACGATTTTAGAATGCCGACTGATACAGCCTTCACAGCAGAAGGCGACAAGGGCTCTACTGAAGTTCCTCCGGTCAAGCGACCTGTTTGAACGACTGTGACGCTCCTGAGTTCCTTAGTGTGTGTGTGTGCTTTTTTTTCTTTTTTTAATGTCCCTCTCTAGGTGTGTGCATTTTTCTTTCTTTCTGTCTCCCCTTACTCCTTCCCCAGTGTAGGGTAGCAAACTGCATATTTACCTTCCGGTTAACCTCCCTGCCTTTCGCATCTCATTTATCTCTCTCGCTCTCTCTCTCTACAAGGTACTCGTTTTTCTATCTTCCTCGCGTAGCCGTTACCATAAATCACGTGTGTCACGTGGCTTAAAGTCGAAGCAAAAGCGCCTCGGAATGTTTTTGAGCCGTGCAAATAGCAGGCGCCCGGAGAACGCGCAAGCTTTTGCTGTCGTCATAGTTTTAAACAACATAATGATCCGGCGCGTTACTCGATTCAGCCTGAAACCAGAAAGAATCTTATCAGCGTATTTCCCAGAACAGATGAGTATATTATCGCCAGTATACTCCTCGGTGTTCTGTAAACGGAGACACATGAATAAAAGCGCGCCGTCAGAGGGGACCAGCAACAGACTATTTAAAATAGCTTGAGAGGCTGTCGGCAGGTAGCGAGCTGATATAAGAAAGAAGCGGAACAAAATCATTTCTACGTATTTTGCCATCTGATTAAAAAAAAGTAAACCCAGTTCCACCCAATGAAAAATCTGCTGAAACAGCGGAGCCGCAGTTCTCGTGTGCTCCTGTGTGATTTTGTGTGATTTTCTGTGATTATCTGAGGGTTTCTGTGGGTTTTTTTTATTGTTTGTGAGTTTCTGTGATTGTGTTTGTTTTCCGGTGGTTTTCGTGTGATTATGGGCGGTGTTTTAACTTTTGCTGCTTAACAATCCCTGCTAACTCCAGGTCGAGGAAATCTCTTGCACCGTCGGTCAAAGGGATCTCTCGGCACTTGCGTCTTTGTTCTGCATCTTGCTGAGACAAATCAGGGTTAACGTTCCTCCAACTACGCTTGATGTGCGTTTCTTTCTTGCGTAGCTCCGGATTAGCCTCCCACCGCTGCCGTTTCGCGGCCGATACCCGTACTCGAAACGTAGACTGCGCCAGGCTACGGCGCTGCCGCACTTGGGCGAGTCCCCGTAAGCGCTCGCGCCGAGTCGCGCAGAGCGGAATTCATGGCGAGAAAGGGTGCCCACACCCCCTTCCCCCGAGCGCGCTCTGATTGGTCCGATCGTCAGCCGGCGTGGCATCTGATTGAAAACGCAGTGCCCCTAGCGGTCGGTCTCAAAAATTGCCCCCCCCCCCCCTTTGCGACACTGACCGACAGACGGTCGGTGTCGCAAAGGGGGCTCTCACACTCTCAAATTCAACAAATGGCCACAGAGGGCGAAAAAATCGACAAAAAAAACACGGGCGCGGCTTATAAACCAAGCCTAGTGCGTTTTCAAAAAAATTGCCCCGGTGAGTTCCGTCGTCTCCCGCTAGAGGCGCCGCAGTAAGCTCAATTTCAACCTACCAACTTACTCCCACGCTTATCGAAGTGTTATTTTATGACAAAAAGTACATATTTATTATTCCTAATTATACATCCTGCTTTTGAGTAGTAACACTATTGTCTTTTTGTCATTATAGACGCAAAATAACGTTCATCATCATTGACCTCCCACGTGACCTCTCTCGTGGATTTAAAATTTTTACCGGTATTTTGTGACACGGAAAGCACGGATTCATTGGTCGGTACACTTATGCTGGTTGCTTATTTGTGCTAAAACCACTTTATTGCGCTTCGACACCTCGCGTTGGTTAACTTGGGGTGAAGTGATGTGTTTTCAAGCTGAGATGTAAGCCCGAAAGCTAGGTTTTGGTCGTGAACCATGCGGAACAAGTATGCATGCATCGAAACGGGAGCCGGATTCTGCTGCGACTGAGGATGGCAACACCGGTGAGTCGTTTAACATTGCTGCTTGAATAGTTATTTAATATTCGTCTCGTTAATTCACAGGCGGAGACAAGTTAACGAACTAAAACCTGCATTACACATGGGTAGTCGGGACTCTACGTTGCCGTTTCTGAAATAAACCTGTACTTGCGAGACCGTCGTTAAACACACAATCATGAAAGAAAGAGAGCGATATGAGAACGCGCAGCACGTTTTTCATCTCGTTGTAGCCGTGGCCTTGGGCGACTGAGTAGCCTTATCAATATGTTTTTTTTTCTGCGAGTCCTCCGGCAACTTCTTTCGTCCACAAAGCCGATTAACCCTTCGGTAAACTAAAGTGAACGTACTGAATTTAATGTATTAAACAACTGCACGCATAATAATTAACCCATATTTCGTACTGTTTGGTTCCAACTGTTCTTGCTGTTAAGTTTCGTTTACCGTAGGGCACTACTGAAAAGTAGTGGAGCGGTGCATCGCGGTTGTGCAGAAAAAGAATGCATCAGTTGTAATACATGAAATTCATGTCTTTCATGCGTTTGCTTGTGGAACCAGCAGTGTGATCTCTTCTAGTGTATCAATGAGCGCAAAAATGTTCTCATAATACTTCAGATGTTCAAACGCATTGTAGTTAGGCAGACATTAATTTTATGGACAGTAGCAATATTTAATTAATATGCTGCTTAAGCTGCCTAGAACAAACGGTGTACATTTACATGTGTTGTGCAGTCAGAAACCATTACAATATATATATATATATATATATATATATATTGTGACGTCACAGTAGGGCGGACCTTTATTGAGCCCGAGAGACGCCACGGCGAGGGTGGCATCCATAACCAGCCTGAACAGCCTTCGACAGTCCACGCTGATGATGATATGCCCGCACGCGCGATGAAGATGAGGGGTACACGCATGATGATGATAATGTACAGATGATGAAGAAGCGCACAATAAATGCTCACACTAATTTCCCTCGCGCGAAAGCAGCCATCCTGGCCGCTGCCTAAAGGTACGGGGAACGCCGCGTGAAGGGCTTCATACGAGAAACGTGGACCACTTCGGTAGAGCGGCAACGGCGGTCAGTTGAGGAAACAACAGGGGTCACTCGATAATTAACTGAAGAAGTCATTTCCAGGACCATGTAGGGGCCAATAAACTGACACTGAAACTTCTCGCGCAACCCAGGAGTGCGAACTGGTGTCCAGAGCAGCACTTCATCGCCAGGCTGGTAGAATACTACGCGATGATATGCGTCATAATGATCCTTGCGATCCCGCTGTCTGGCTGCGGTGTTGATGCGGGCTTGCTGGCGACTATGGACGAGGCGGGCAACATATTCTTCGCAGAAAGATCGAGATGGACTGACAGGGGCAGAGAAGAAAGAAACATCGAGAAAGGAACTGGGTGAACGGCCATAAACAAGGTAGAATGGCGAGTAACTGGTTGTGCGTAGAACGGCGGTGTTATACGCGAAGGTGACGAAGGGCAAAATTGTTGCTTCAATCGCTTCAATCGCCGATATCGTGCGGGAGGAAATCCAGCAATCGCTAGGACTTCCCGAATCACCGCAACCCCAGCCGGAAGCGATGACCTACGCCGCCGTCGCCCGTCGTCAAGGCCCCCCTCCGCGCTCGCGCCAGGGCCCCGTAACGCCGCAGTTCCGTCGTCCACCGCCGCCGCCACCAGCACGCCCACCCGTCGCCCAGCGCAGCTACCAGAGGAAGACGGACATTTGGCGCACCCCCGACGACCGCACGCTCTGCTATCACTGCGGGGAAGCCGGCCATGTCTACCGCCGATGCCCATACCGCGAGATGGGCCTACGAGGGTTCGCCGTGAACGCGCCACGTCCACAGGTTGGCGAGCGACCACGCGACATCGCTGACTACCTCGCCGGAGCCCAGTGGCAACCACGACGACCCTCACGCTCGCCGTCACCAGGACGTCACCTGTCGCCGCAGCGTCGACCATACACTGGCCCAGCCCGGGGCCGGTCCGTGAGCCCCTATCCGGGAAACTAAAAGCAGCAACCGATGGAGGTGCGGTTGCTGTACGACGCAATTCCGAAGATCCTCCGCCGCCGACGAAGAAGATTCGCGAATTTTCACGACGAGATATCAGTACGCCGCCTGGAAAGAGCCTTAACGACAACACTTCGCCACCGAAAGAAGACCTGCCGACGCGACGTAGCAGCAGCGGAGCAAGCCGACGCAGCCGTGATCAGACGCCACGACTTAACCGCAACGGCAGACGACGGTCTACCGACTTAGACGTGCTAATCGATGGTCATAACGTCACCGCTCTCGTCGACACTGGAGCCGACTATTCCGTCATCAGTGGTCCGTTTGCCGCCAAGTTGAAGAAGGTGAAAACAGCCTGGCAAGGACCCGATATCCGGACAGCGGGAGGCCACCTAATAACGCCGACTGGAATCTGCACAGCGCGAGCCACGGTAAACAACCGCACTTACCCGGCGAGCTTCGTAATCCTGCAGCATTGCTCCAGGGATGTCATCCTAGGCATGGACTTTCTAAATCAACACGGTGCAGTCATCGACTTAAGGTCCAAGTCGATAACGCTTTCAACGCACAACGCGATACCACCGGATACAAGCATAAGTTACCATGCCTTGAATGTGCTTGAAGAACAAGTCACCGTTCCGCCTCGCTCCAGCATAATGATTTCCGTCGGTACCGAAGTGCCTGCAGACATGGAGGGCGTCATCGAGGGCGATAATCACTTACTGCTCGACCGTGAAATTTGCGTCGCTAGAGGCATAGGTGAACTACGCGAAGGGAAAGCAAGAGTGATGCTCACGAACTTCAGCCACGAATATAAGCACATTAACAAAGGCACCACGGTCGCCTACATCGACGAAATAGTACAAGCCAGCAGTGCTTTCGCCTTCACGGATTCTAGTGCACCTTCAACGACGACTGTAGTACCTGAACCAACTTTCGACGTCAATCAGAACCTTCCCAATCATAAGAAAGAACAGCTAAAAGCTCTGCTCC
>NC_051158.1:56104840-56152249 GCF_013339745.2 Dermacentor silvarum | reverse complement strand
GGAGACAGCAATAGCAGCCCTTATAAATTGTACAGCTGTAACCATCGAAGAGTGCGAAAGACTTCGTCACACCAGCGTGATGTATTCTTTTCCGCATCCTATGTTAAAAGGATGGCAAACATAATCGACGCTAAGGAACGCTTCGCTAGGCTTTAAAGGTTTCGTTCTCGAAAATTGCGACTAAGAATATAGCAGTTCGCTATACTTCTCTGATTTGTGCGTGTCATGTCACTACGTGGTTATTACACGAGGAAGAAAACGGGATATTTGTCCTACATCCGCATTATTAAAAAAAGTTATCAGTTCCGCCCAAAGAGTGAGGCATGGACCGCAAGAGCTGGGTTGAGCGGTACGCTTGGAGTCTTCCATTTGAGGCCTCCGTTCTACGATTCAGCCACAATGATGTTTGCTCCTCAGTCCAGGAATGCCTTGTGAGTTCACGCAAATGCCTTATTAAGGTTGTGTCCTTCCGGTTCTTATGATTTATGATTCCTCCTACCATTACTGCCTTCATTTTAACACGTTTTCACCTTTCAATCACAATTGTTCTATAACAGTCCTTACAATATAATAAAGTTATAACTTGGAATAAACCAATTTATGTCTTGGCTAATCCCCCATAGTGGCTAAGAGCAACAAGTTGGATGGGCAAAAACAACCACTTCACCCTTACTTATTACTTGGCCCAACCCCCAATATGAGTATTAGCCAGGAGTTGGATTGAAAAATATTAAGACAGAAACTCCTCTGAGATTGGTCTAAGTATGCGTAAGCATTGTGCTACTTGCTCATCTGCACGCAGTTCGTTGTCATTATAAACTTTATCAAACTTGATCTGATCAGTAGAAACCCTTATCAACCTTATCGAACTAGATTCGACCCTTATCAACCCTTATCGGTTATCAATTTTATCGCACTCAATCTGACCCTATCAAATCTTATTGCTCGTTATCAACCTTATCGCAATCAATCCAATCCTTATCGACGCTTATCAAAGTTATCGGACATTCTCCGACCATTATCAACCCTTATTGGTCCTCATCAACCTTTTTGGAACTGATCCGACCATTAAAAACACTTATTGTTATTTAGCACCTGATCCATCCACGTCGAACCATTATCAACCGTGATGACACCCATACAACCCCTCGTCACTCCTTATCATCTTTATCAAATCACTGACTGCTTATCAGCCTGTGTTGCGCGGAGCGAAGTGCAGGGGCCCTCCGAGATCGGTGGCATTTTGGCGAGTGAAGTAGCGCCACAAAGAGGAAAAATTGTGGGCTTTCACGTGCCAAAACAACCATCTGATTATGAGGAACGCCGTAGTTGGCGGGATACGGAATAATTTGGACCACGTTGGGTTCATTAACCTGCACTAAATATAAGTACACGGGTGTTTTCGCATTTCGCCCCCATCGAAATGGGGCCGCCGATCCCACCACCTCGTGCTTAGCAGCCCAACACCATAGCCGCTAAGCAACCACGGCGGGTGCGCCCCAAACGAAGGCACATCCCACAACCACCGAAACGCATCGGGGACGTGGCGCGTTTGTCATTAAATTTTTCTCAAAATCAAAACTATCCTTATTGTATACAATGCTCCACGTCGGCTCTACATGTGATCCTAGCGGTGGTATTTATTCCACCCTGACCAAATGTTTCAAGAAAGATTTCATAGAAACAGTTCTCCTTGACATTTGTTTTCTACCTACTGTACAACCACTTCACATGGTTCAGATATATTCACCTTCTGTAAGCGTGGGTGTTTAGCCAGCGCGTAAGACTCTCTGCTTCCGAGCGTGGGGTCGTAGGTTCGAAGCTGACCACCACCAATGTTTTTCCTTTCGAATTAATTTTGTTTTCCGCAATAAATTCTTTATAGCGATTAATCTTACGTGACGGACGGATCGGTTTCCTTGTTGGCTAAACATTGAATTGCTTACGCATTAAAGGACATCTAGAACGGTGTTCAATTTATACGCGGACCCGGCATGTTAGCGTGACGCAACACGCAAGGCAGCTGTTACTCGGTATGCGGAACAGAGGGCCCTGACAACTACAAATCGTTTCTTAATGGGGGTATTTACACAATAGTCATTTTCGTGACGTATATGGGTGGAGTCTCTGCCAAGAAAAATTCCCCGTAGACGTCCCCATACACGTGCGAGGGACCGGTGAGGGAGATGTGTGTTAGCAAACTACTTTGGCGGCTTATACTCTCTACACCACTGTATTTCTCCTATTTCACTTAGTTGTACGCTTCAGCCATAATGTGCCAAAGACACGGCAATCGTTCAAGCGGCAAAAAAAAAAATTTCACCGACGATTACGGTACTCCCTAATGGGAATTTTGAGCGCAGCTGTTTAGATGTTTGAAATTCGCGATATATTGTGGCAAACAATTTCATTCTGATAACAGCGTGCTCTCGGCGGAGGCGCTGAGCCTGTGCTCGGTTAGCTCGTTTAGCAGCGGCGGCAGACAAAACATGTCCATCGGTTGCGTCGCTCATTGTTCAGAAGGAAAGCATGAACACAGGAATGCGTGGCTCGGGCGGAGCGCATGCGCAGTGGCCCCGAAGCCACGCCAGCGCTTTTTTTCCACGCTGGTCGTATGATGACCTCCTCACCCTTTCGCCATAACTCTTCACGTTCCAAAACAAAAATTAACTTGAAGATTTGCTGACGCACAAGTTATTCCTATTTATGCAAAATGTTTCTAAAGGAAAACGAACCGTTCTTTTTAACCTTCTGTCACGTATACTCGTTTTACCAAGTAGTGACTCACACCACATGAGAAATTGTAAGCACCAAGGCGCGCACATTCTTCCTTTCATGTTTTATTTTTTTCGAGTTTTTTCTGTCGGGCTGCAGCAAAACCCTGTCCGATGCACGTACGTAAGCAATCACCATGACGAAATACAGGAAGATGGCTATACATTGTTCTTTTGTGTCTGCGTAATGATTAGGAAAGTAGACATATAAATGTTCCAAATTCAATACGTTTTCTTAAAGGGAAACGAAAGCAAACAATAAATTGCTCTAGCCTGATGAAGCATTCTTGGAAAACACTGTTGTCGTTAATTACACAACAGGTATCTTATTAAAAGAGAAACGGATGAAAAAGAAACTCAAATTTTTATTTTTGAATTTCTACCCTGAACCCCAACACCGGTACGTCAGTGTGATGTCGCGCATTTCAGAGTATTTCGTATTTGGGACACGTTGCCTCAGTAAATGTTTGCAAAACTTGCCATATTGTCTTTGGCTCCTTTAGAAGGCAATGTAGTTATTCTTTGCCACTAAAGCATTATCTGGGCACTAGCAGGCACTGTCAAAATCCAATCCGTCATGGTGAGCAGGTGCGGGAACTTTAAGGGGACGTCGCTATCCCCCTTTTGTGTTTTTTTTTCTTTTTTTCTGGCTCACCAAGCGCCTTCTCGGGGCAAGAGTAGTTATTTAAGTATTGTGGAATAGTAATTGATTGATACAGAAGAAACCATTTTTCTCTGTAGTGCCCCTTTAAAGAATGGCACTCTTTTTCACGTATATCTGTTGCTATGAGGGTACTTAGGTGTAATTTGTTTTACCACTAAGCAATTCTGTAGAAAGCAAGGCCGGTAGCCTGGCCACCGATTAGGGTAGTAAATATAGTAGTGCTTGGAGGTGTCTTGCTGCCTAACTCAGTCGCGAAAATTTGCAAATTTTATACAATACACATCATTACCGAAGTAACAAGCTTATCATGTGGCAGAGGGAGGAAGAGGTCCTTCGCATCTAATGAGATGGCGTTATCTATGAGCTCATTATTACGAATGTCACCGCATACATCCTTTAATCTCTTTGCACAAAAGAGGTCAGCAACATCTAGTCATTTCAGCTAGAGCTAACCATCCAAGCAAGGATCAGCAAACTGTAGCAATACGAATGAAGTCAGTGGTTCGAAACTAAAGCAAAGCTAGCTAATAGAAGAAACTTGGTTTCTTCAATTCACTACCGCGGCAGCCACCTCCAAAAGCGAAAACACGGAATACAAAGCCGAAATTTAAAAAAAAGTTATCTTCACGGAAGCAGATTACTCGAGTGCACTTGTGAATGTTTTGTCCAGCCGAAAAGCTGCGGATGTGTGGGGCTTAGTGCCCGCAAAATTGCGTCATCGATCACTTCACTGCTATACTTTATAAACAAAACTGGAATTCGTTTTACCAGTAGCGTGTAGGAATGTGCCGCAGCTTTAAATTTACGATAAGCACTCGCCCTCTCGTTGTTTCTACTAGCATTTCGTACATGACTGGCCTATGGTAGGTTTTTCACCCCTCCCCTAGTGATATATAGCGTGAGCGTTACTACTAGGAATGCAGACCTAATACATTTCATCCATTGTGGTTAGCATTAGAAGAAGTGCACATGCTTCGTATGAGAAGACGTCACAAAAGTACAGGGAAGACGTCAGCACACTTGAAAATTGATGCAGGCTGCATGTCCATGATATGCAAATGGCAGCACGAAAGAGGCTGCACTACATTACCTTCTTGGAAACATATTATAACAATTTTGTTGCATTAATTAACTTTAGCAGCAGGACAATACAATTGCAATAGCCCCAAGAACGCCCAATGCACGCCTACTCAGGCGGGATCTGAGATGTATAAAGGGAAGCAGAGAACTCGGTTTTCGGTATATTACAACATCATAGAATCATCACGCACTATAGAAGGGTAAGTATTCGTAGATTAAGCTAAAGAGTTATCAACATACTAGCATTTGTTCTCATCAGAGTTTACCTTTGGTTCACAATCTTCTCCAAGGAAGATAATTGTTCTCGCTACAAATAAACGTGGAATATGGCTCACAATATTAGTGGCAGAACGCAGTATCATTTGTATGTAGATATGATCATAGGTCGCACTAACTCTATGGATTACTATTGGCTCTCACCCACCCACGGTTGTCTCGCTTTAAAATACTGAACGAAGTTCTATGACGTTTGGAAGCTAGCAAGGATGTCTCTTTGCATCTCAGCGTGACAGGGGACTGATAATTGAACCACGCAAATGCATTTGCCTGCCTCCCACACACTAGAATACTGGCCAGTTCTAGAGAGCCAAACTTATCTGAAATTAGTATTTCCCTTTTTGAAGTGTGCTTTAAGGTATTCCTATTTATTAGAATTAAAAATACAAAATATAGATGTTTACTTGTACTTTGTGTTGTTATACACGGTCATGTGAGGCGCGTTTATTGATTCTTACCTACGCAAACGATGTTTGAAAAAATCTCAGCATGCGTATGTCTAACAAAAGCCATCTACACGGATCAAAAGTAGTAGATACACGTGTGGACAGACTAAATAACCGTCATTTTAAACGCACTCAATAAATGGCGAAAACTGCAGCAGTTGGCTGGTCACCGAACAGGGTTTTCAGCCGATAATGCGCACAAGATAGGCATATATATCTCAATGAAATCCTGTAATGAGGACCTTGCATCAGTCTTGACATGATTTGGAGCTTGCGGAGACAACTACGATTGCAACAGCGGGTGTACTGGTAGGTGCCCATATAAACAGTCAAGCAGGTCCGGCTCCAACAACGTCGTGTTTTTGTGGATTACATCTTCAGTCTGTTCCCAGCATACAGACAAGTTGGGAAAATTCCGTGTAATTTTACTCTTTTCATGTAAAGCAGCCACACGGCACGATTAGGTGTTGTATCTACTCTGCACCACCACTCTGCACCACCACTGTAATCGCTGTCACCCATTACCGCAATGAACAAACATATCCGTTTTGATGTCGGTGACCTACGGCTGTATCTCTCAGCTTGTCGCATTCAAGTAACGAGTAAATTTATCGGCGGGTACAGGAAAGTTGTGCACACGTGTTCTGACAGTCACATTGGCAATCTAAATGTCACAGAGAATCTGTTTGAGGGGTGCACTGGCCTTGGTGCTTAACTAGAAGTATAGCCATTGTTTTATTGGGTTGACACGCGATGCCTTTGTCAATTAGAAACGCAGGTCAGCAGCTTGGCACTTGTAAGCGTTACTTGGTAGTGAATGAAATTGGTCGGCGATTCCTAAAATGTCGGTGCCATTTTGGTGACAAAAACGCCTTAGGTAGGAAACTAGGTGTGATCGATACCTCAAACGAAATTTCGACGAACTTTGGAGCTGTACCAACGTACAGCTCCACATCGTGAGCCATTCCACTCTGTGAAGGTTGATGACCAGGGAAGCTTTTTAGCACACGACACAGAGGTGACACCGAATTTTGAGCAAGGGTACAAATATGTTTATTGTCCTGATCGGTGCTCATCGAGAAGAAAGGTACGCACACACGTTCTCGTATCACCTCTGTTATCAAATGTGTCCGTCACGTTAGACAATGAATGGCTTATACCCCCAGTAATGTCGAGATTCTTCTGCCTCTCTCTGTCTCGAGTGCACGGACGTTGTTTCCCCACTTGGGCGTTCGAGAGGCACCGCCACAGATGGTCCAGAAGAATACTGCCGCTACGGATAGCCGCGATAGGTTCACTGGAGGCTTCCTCGAAGGCACTTTGCACGAAGGCACCCGCCCTGCTAAGCCCAGCATCTGGCGGCTTTCCCCGAACAGATCGTTGCACCCGTGCTAGAAAGCCTCCTCAAAGAAGTCAAGTGCAGATGATGAAAAGCAAACGGACATCCGAATTTGGTTAGATAAACTACCTGTTGTTGTGCCTTATGTGCACCAGCTGTCGCACCGCTTGAAAATCACGTCCGCCAAGTGGGACAGCCCCTGTGCCGGACAGTCCCTGTGTTCATTTCAGCGCCGAAAAACCTGGTTCGCATGTGCCGAGGTGCAGTGAACAATCGAGGGCACAAAGAACCAGCATGGACGAATAAGCACGCAACCATTTTCGCTGCGTGCAGGACTGAGGTCGTTTACTACAACCCCCTGTCATGTGGAAAATGCTACATTTGCCAGACCGGTCGTTGCGTTAACGATAGATTGACAGAGCACCATGTGCACCAGGGGGCTCCGGGTACTAGGGGGATCCGGTCGCTTAGTGGACCATTGTAAACGATGCAAATGCACACCAATATTTAACAGCACACGTGTTTGGGCAGGTACAAGGTCAGAAAGTGCCGTCTGATTCTTGAAGGTTCTTCTATTAAAAAAAAACTATGAATGTATCAGTATAGCTTCTATTGCTCTGTCAACGAAAGAACGCGACAACGTACATCACAACCTGTCTGCCACTCATGTTTCATAAGTGGCTTCAAGCATACGCTACCATTCACGTTCCGCCGTCTAGTGGTGCATGATCGGTGAATGTATATATATATATATATATATATATATATATAAATCAGTGAAGTAAAGAATAACAGGAGCCGGCACAGAAGTAGTTAAAAAATAGAATGGCTCTTGATGAAGGCCGGACCCCGGCCGAAAGGTCAGTAAAGTCCTGTTATGGTTTTCCTACGTGCTTCTATTTTTTGTATATATATATATATATATATTGTGACACTTTTACGTGCTTTCGAGGTTTACGCCTTAACAGAATGTGGGGCATCCAAGACGGGTGAAGAAAAAGACGACGGGCGGCTGGCTAGCTGAATCTCGACAGGCGCTCAGCTGATCAAGGCCGTCGCGACTAACTCTGCCTGGCTGGCTGTTCAATAAACGCCTTTCGCGGGCGTAACAAAGTGGTGGAGCGTGCTGGGTACGACACATCGTACCACGGAGTCGCAACACCTAGAACTTCGCCGGAGCCGCCGTCTTGCCGGTCTCTTGCCTGCGACTGTCCCCATGGCTCAGGACGGAAGTGGACAAACGCCAGCTCTAGTTGTCCCTGCTCCAAGGTCGACGCCGGTTGGACCTTTGCAGCACTACATGGAACCACGCTCGTTCGCGGGAAAAGCGGGCGAAGATGTCGACGAGTGGCTGACGCACTACGCAAGGGTGAGCCGATACAACCGTTGGGACTCTGTCACTCAGCTTGAATACGTCGTACTGTTTCTGAGTGAGACAGCGCTGATGTGGTACGAAAACCACGAAGACTCGCTAACAACGTGGGAGCGCTTCGTTGAAGAAATTAAGAAGTGTTTCGGCGACTCCTACGCCAAACAGAAGCGCGCGGAGCGAACACTAGCTCAAAGAGCTCAAGCTCCCGGAGAAACTTGCACGACATACATAGAAGAGATCCTCAAGCTGTGCAAAATAGTGAACTCCCAGATGTCTGAAGAAGACCGAGTTGGACATCTCCTCAAAGGAATTGCAGAAGATGTCTATAATTTCCTGATAGGCAGGGAACACGTTGATTCCGTCTCGGATGTCGTACGTCACTGTCGTACATTTGAGACGTTGAAGACACGTCGCATTGCGCCAAAATTTGGACGACTGGCAAATGTGACAACCGTTGCCAGCGTCGATGAGAGCCCGTCCGCCGATCTTTCATCCACTATACGGCAGATCGTGCGCGAAGAACTGCTGCGACACGAGGTGCTTGCGTGCAACGCCATGCAACCACCCGTTGCCTACTCCCCGCAACCCATGTCGCCTGCAGCACCGTGCACTTCGTGGCAGCCGTCGGTCTGTGTCACGGACATCCACCCCAGAGGAGCTCCAGGGCCACGTCAGGGCGCATTTACCCCCGATCAACGACATGAAGAACGCCCTCGCCCCAGCAGGTTTGCACACTGGCCGACCGTCCCTCCTGTGCAGCAGGCACAGCCACTTCACTCTGCTACACGACCCCCCACGGCTGAGCGCGTCGAGGCGCAGTTCATCGATCGTCGTTTACCTGTGTGCTATAGCTGCGGCGACTTAGGTCACATTGCCAGGTACTGCAATCGCCGCCAACCACCGAGGTTCGAGCGATCGACGATGTCTAGGCGGTACCGCACTCCACATGAAACGTACTCACCCTCGCACGCATATCCAGGACGCATCCCTCACCAGCGCCCGGAGGTGCTGCGGAACCGTTCTCCAGCATCTGACCGCAGCTTGACACCACCACCCGCTCCTCGCGTAAGCCGGTCGCCGTCTCCGCGGCGACGCTACCCGTCGCCACCTCCGGAAAACTAGTCAGCGCGGCCGTTGGAGGTGAGGTCGCTGGACAATCTTCGATGTCGCCTGAGATACCTCCACCCATTTCTATGTTTAAAAATAAGGTGTCTATACTGATTGACGGAGTTTCGACAATGGCCTTAGTGGACACGGGAGCAACCGTTTCAGTGATGAGTCTTGCGTTTAAAAGCCTCCTAGGACGAAAGGTGATGTTTCGCTGGGACCGTGCCGATACGTTTCGCGGAGTGAGTGGGGACTTATTGCATCCCGTCGGGGTGTGCAATGTGGACGTTATTTTGGGTGGTCAGATATTTAACGCAGAGTTCGCTGTTCTACCTCATTCTACGCATGACGTAATCCTGGGCCTTGATTTTTTGAAACTGTGTGGCGCCACTGTCGACTGTGGGACGGGAGAAATTAGTGTAGGTACGAGCTTTTCAGCTGCGTTTATGGAGAGCCCGCCGTATCACGAAAGTGTGCTTTGTGTATCCAGGGATACAGTTGTGCCTCCGTTATCTGCAAGCTGTGTTTCAGTCTCCTGTTTCCCTACCACCGACAGAACGTTTGACGCTTTCGTCGAACCCGTTCGGCTGAGCTGCATCAAGCGGAATGTGCTGATACCGCATTGCACGCTGTCAGTTGTTCACGGATGCACTAGCTTATGGACTATAAACTGTTCCAGTGAACCTGCAATACTACCACAGGGCCTGAAACTTGCTGCCTATCATGAAGATCAAGTGCTGTCACTCGCCATTCTTACAGAGGCCCCTGATTCTGCGGATGAACGCCATTTCGTTAATGCATGCCCTGCTGTGGACTCCTCCATTCTAGCTATGGTGAACAAGTCGCTGAGCACTAAACAGCGTCATGAAGTGGCGAATATTCTGCTAAAACATGCCGCACTGTTTGACTTTTCGCAGCAAGCGGGGCCACCATCGTTTCCTCCTTCTCGTATACACCATCGCATAGATACGGGATCTGCCCAGCCTTTGCGACAGAAGCCGTATAGAGTTTCACCATCGGAACGCAAGGTGATCAACGACCAAGTCCGCGACATGCTAAGCAAGAATGTAATCCAAGAATCATGCAGTCCGTGGGCAGCGCCAGTGATTCTGGTTAAAAAGAAAGATGGGACATGGCGATTTTGTGTAGACTACCGGCGTCTCAACACCATCACTAAAAAGGACGTGTATCCTCTTCCACGTATCGATGATGCTATCGACTGCCTTTCATCAGCATCTTACTTTTCCTCTGTCGACTTGAGGTCGGGGTACTGGCAGATTCCAATGCACAAGACAGACAAGGAGAAAACGGCATTTGTAACACCAGATGGACTTTTTGAATTTAATGTGATGCCGTTCGGGCTGTGTAATGCACCTGCAACTTTCGAGCGCTTCATGGACAACATCCTGCGTGGTTTGAAGTGGGAAGTGTGCATGTGCTACCTAGACGATGTAGTGATTTTCGGACGCACGTTCAGTGAGCACAACGCACGCCTCGATCTTGTGCTAGAGTGCTTGGGAAAAGCAGGTTTGGTGCTCAACTCGAAGAAATGCCATTTTGGAGAGCGCCAAACACTGGTTTTGGGCCATCTAGTGGACAAGGACGGCATACGACCCGATCCAGCGAAGACTGCTGCTGTCGAAGCCTTCAAACAACCTGGCTCAGTAAAAGAGCTACGCAGTTTCCTGGGCCTTTGCTCGTATTTCCGCCGGTTTATCCGTGGATTTGCCAACATCGCGTATCCGCTGACATGCCTCCTTCAGAAGGGCGTTCCTTTTGAATGGTCCCCTGAATGCGAGGCCAGTTTTCGGGAGCTGAAGTTGCTTCTGACGTCCCATCCCATTCTCCGACACTTCGACCCGGCTGTTCCCACAGAAGTTCATACGGACGCTAGCGGTATTGGAGTCGGCGCAGTCCTTATTCAACGCGTCGACGCCAAAGAACACGTCGTTGCCTATGCGAGTCGCTCCTTAAGCAAGTCCGAGCGCAACTACACAGTCACAGAGCAAGAATGTCTCGCAGTGATTTTCGCAGTACAGCGCTTCCGGTCATACCTGTACGGACGCCCCTTCACTGTGGTGACAGACCATCATTCTCTTTGCTGGCTGGTTAATCTCCGTGATCCGTCAGGTCGGCTTGCACGTTGGACACTTCGTTTACAAGAGTATGATTTTACCGTTTCTTATAAAAGCGGCCGACGGCACGCCGACGCTGACTGCCTCTCGCGCCTTCCGCTTCCGACGACGGACTGCGACGCTGACAACTTCGATCGCTATATCGCATCATTGGAGCCCGGATTTCCTGATATTAATACCTTCAAGATCGAGCAGCAAAAGGACAGAACTTTAGAGCCACTGCTCACTACTGCCAGGAAATCAGCACCATCCACTCGTTTCTGCGTTCGTGACGGAGTAGTGTACAAAAAGAACTATTCTTCTACAGGCCCACGATATCTCCTGGTGGTCCCGGAGAGTCTCCGTGTTTCCATCTTGCGCGCTATGCATGATGACCCAACTTCTGGTCATTTGGGATCGGCGCGAACGCTCTACCGCACGCAAGAAAGGTTCTACTGGCCTAAAATGCGTCAGACGATCGACCAGTACGTGTCCAGCTGCAACGAGTGCCAACGTCACAAGCGTCCGACGAGCGCTCCGCCTGGTCGACTACATCCAGTGTCACCCCCAAGCACTCCTTTCGAGCAAGTCGGCATCGACCTTCTCGGTCCATTCCCGCGGTCATCTGATGGGAATCGCTGGATTGTCGTGTGTGCCGATCACTTGACACGCTACTGTGAGACAGCTGCTATACCATCGGCTACTGCCACCGAAGTGTGTACTTTTCTGCTGCGTTTCGTCATTCTGCGACATGGACCTCCCAGAGTCATCATCAGCGATCGTGGGCGCCAGTTCACTGCAGACGTGGTCGAAGAGATGCTCCGTCTATGTGCTTCAAGTTTTCGACATTCTACCCCGTATCATCCACAAACAAACGGCCTTACGGAGCGCACCAACAGAACCCTCACTAACATGCTGTCCATGTATGTCGCGTCCGATCATAAGAACTGGGACAGCGTGCTACCTTTCATTACGTACGCATTCAATACCTCACAGCACGAAACTACGGGCTACAGCCCCTTCTTTCTTCTTTATGCTCGTCCGCCGCGTTATACATTGGACACTATCTTCCCGTTTTCAAGCCACGATAATCTTTGTCTATCCGAGACCGTCTCTCTTGCTGAAGAGGCCCGACGACTTGCTTCTTTGCGCACGCTAGTTTCACAAGACCGCTCGAAGGCACGCTACGACCGCCGACGCCGACACGTGATATATGACCCTGGTGACTTTGTGTGGCTGTGGAAACCAGCAAGAAAACGTGGGTTATGTGAAAAGCTACTGGCCCACTATGTGGGGCCATATGTTATCACGGATCGTATAAGCGAATTGACTTACCGTATAGCACGCCTCACATCAAATGGCCGACGGTCAGCAAAGACTGAAATTACGCATGTCGCCCGTTTAAAGCCTTTCGTCTCTCGACAGCCTGTTTGACTTACCCGGTGGGCTTCGTCTGCGTGGAGGGAAATGTGACACTTTTACGTGCTTTCGAGGTTTACGCCTTAACAGAATGTGGGGCATCCAAGACGGGTGAAGAGAAAGACGACGTGCGGCTGGCTAGCTGAATCTCGACAGGCGCTCAGCTGATCAAGGCCGTCGCGACTAACTCTGCCTGGCTGGCTGTTCAATAAACGCCTTTCGCGGGCGTAACAATATATATATATATATATATATATATATATATATATATCCGCATTTTTCCGTGTAATACAATCAGTTGAAGACCAACGATCTAATGAACTTGCGTTCTTCCTCATCTCTTATTATTACATATTTCTTTAAAAGGCTGAACACGCATGAAACCGGACGCAAGATTGCGAAAGATGGAGCGCTCTTAATATTCGTACCACTGTTGATAACTGTCTTCCTGTTTCTGTCTTCCTGTTGAACCTCTGTCCTACTTCGACCAGTAAATGGCTCATTTTTCAAGCAAGTCCCTTAAGTTTAGATGTTGTTCAAAGCTTTAACTTTATTTTAATCTAAGAAAATTTTATGGACAGTTCTACTGGGTGAGCACTCATTCAACAGTACCATCTAAAGGTGTAAGCTTAAAATTTAATGGTCTCAATGGACCTTAGTTCCTGGCAAACCATTAGCAGTATTTTTTTTCGCGACAGATGCCATCACTAGGTAGGCAAGAGAGCTAGCAAACTACATTATGTGGTTGCAACAATCAAAAGTGAAGTTTGGCAGCAATGACTGAAAGAAACTGTAGGAGGGACGTGACGGCGGCTGACGAGCCGTGCCATCGTCCCTACTTTTACAGAAGGGCGATGGCGGCGAGCCGAGCGGCGGCTGTGACGACCAGCGTGGCTAGCTTTCAGAACGACACTACGCGTGCCGAGCTTGCGCTTTGGGCACACGCTGCGCTTCTTTATATTTCTTCTCTTTGCAGCGCCGACCATAGCGCTCCGCGCTGCGGCGTTGGTGAGCGCTACAGGGCCCGCCGTCCAGACGGAACGGCGATAAAGTAAATGCCGGGAGCAAGCTTCAAAAGGGTCCGGGGTCAGTCCAAGTAGTGAGCTCGTTGGAGGCGAAGGGGACTAGCAAGTTCTTCCGGTGGACGAGGCTGCGAGTGGCGGTACGGACGCACGGTATACAGCACGCCGGCACAGAGAAGGTGAAGGCATACGCCTCTGCAGCAGTTCACGTAGGCCAGGCGAAACGAACGGGAACGGGCGCAGTCATTGGTGGGCACAAGCCGTAAGCTCGATCGTCACGCGCTCGCTGATGCGTGAGCTCTGCTGGATGCAGCTTGTGCACGTGCTTGTCCGGTCTTTCCCGACCCGCGGTAGAGGTCGGAAGCTGAAAACCTCTGCGCGCGACACCGCCCGAGTCATGTGAACAGAGTCCGCACGCGCCTGGCGTAGCCTGGGCGTTGCCGCGGTCAACGGCGTTGGGAGTCGAGTGGCGCTCCAGACGGTGAGGACGGCGCCGTCGGGCAACGCTCAATGACGGCACCGGCGCAGGCTGACGAAGATCTGGGAGAGCCGGGGCAGCAGCTGCCGTGTCATGTTGCTAGGCGAGCTCCAACGTGGGCACGACGCGATTGACATGATCAGGTGGTGGGTGCGAGACACCATCAAGACTCGCGTCACGGGATGGTGGTGTCAGTCCATCTGTCGTATCCGCGTGGTGCGACGATTGTTCCCAGCCTCCAACGTCCGACTTGTCAGAGTAGTCGCTAGAAGGGCCCAACGGCAAGTTGCCCAAAGGAGAGGACGGGAAGCGCAGGGCAGGGAAGAAGGTCGCTGCGGCTGCTGCGTCGCTCTCGCTGGCTGGTAGGTGCCGCGGTGTAGCTACAGCTGACACGGTCGGAGGCAGCGGAGTCGGCACAGGGCAAGGCTCGTGCGCTGACTCGGAGGCTCGCTCAGCCGGCAGCGTGGACCAATCCGGTGAAGTGTAGGTAGGAGGCCGAATGGCATGAGCGACGTCGTTGGCGCCAGACCCAATGGCGTGCGGCACGGGAACCGGCGTTGGGTCGGCCATGTCTCCACTGCCACGTGTCATCGTCGGTGGCGATAAAGGCGATGAGGTGGCCTGAGGACGATGACATGCGGGCGTAGGAGCATACGCGTCTGGTGCTGGCGTTGAGGGCACTGGCAGAGATGACTCGCGCACCGCGCGGTCTCTCTCTGGAAGAGGGTGGTAGGCAGCGCCGTAATAGTTCGGAATGGACAGCCGCAGCTCGTCGTAGGGCGCGGGCCTGGCGATGGAACGCTGAGGCGGGGCTGTAGATTAAGTGGCAGGACGTCAAATAGCACCTCGTACTTGAACTCCTGGAACCATATGGTGTTCAGCTCCAGAGCAGCCTCGAATTGGGCGAAGCAGACGCCGACGAAGCGGGACGAGAACGGCGGCAGTGGCGCGTCAAAATGTGGCTTCGGCCAGGTGGCCATGGCAGCGTGTCGCTTGGTGAAATACGCGTTCTCCCGGGTCCCCAATGTAGGAGGAACGTGACGGCGGCCGTACGAGCCATGCCGTCGTCCCTACTTGGAAGGGCGAAGGCGGTGAGCCGAGCGACGGGGCTGCGACGACCAGCATGGCTAGCTTTCAGAACGACACGGCGCGTGCCGAGCTAGCGCTTCGGGCACGCGCTGAGCTTATTTATTTTTCTTCTCTTTGCAGCGCCGACCATAGCGCTCCGCGCTGCGGCGTCGGTGGGCGCTACAAAACAAACAGCATTCTACAACACTTCTTCAAGTCATTCAAAAAGCTGCTAAAATTAATTAATGTACTGACCCCCTACACACAATTACACGTACACCACATTGACACTCACGGTGTCAATAATACTATTTAACGCTAGGCATCAAGTGAGAAGAATAAGGGGATCCCAGGAATCAATTCTTTTTGCTAGAACGTCAAATTGCATTGCATTAATCTTGCATTCCAACTACAAACGAAGCAGTTCGTGAGATGGTGACCGACGCAAAAGGAAACTCGTTAAATTCTGTGCAACAGAACGTTGCCTGACGAGGTGTCACGAACACAAATGCACTCTTTCACGTAAAATGACAACCTGCCATCAAACCTTGTGCAGACATGCCAACCTTACAATTAAAGAACAGGAGAGTGATGGGCAAAAAGTATTAAGTTCGTTGAAAAATACTACAAACCATTTGATTATTCAATATATTTATTGTTCAATAATGATTTTACTTTGTTCTCTACGGGTGGTGTAAATAAGCACCATACTTTTACAGTCGTAACATTGGTCTGTACTACAGACAAGGAGAAATGCTCATGAAGTTAATGCAGGAGTATAAGCCACATTGACACCCCATTTCACCTTCCAATCTGGTGGAGGATGCATACTCCAGAGTATACAAGAAACTAGTGTCCCCTAACGATTGCTGTTGCTGACGCCTGTGCACTAGTAGGTAAATATAATATGGCAGCTGCATTTACATTTCGACAAGCTGTAGTTACTGCAAGCAGTCGCCTGTGTACCGGTACAGAGCTGTAATACATTAGGAGCAAGTTAAAACTCTCTAATTATCTTATACAATACAATTGGAGTGCAATATCCTGCATATAAGCTGAGCCCTATGTGCCGTTCCACACGATGAAACACCTTTCGAGAACCTGAATTGCCACCTAGGCCACGACAAAGGTGAAGAGCGTGTTTTGTGTAAATCAGTGCCCCTGTATAGTGTAACGTTTGGAAAGCGCATTTAGTATCGGTTGTGGAGGTTCTTATTTTAAACTGCACACAGTAAAACGTCTACACACTCTTGAAAAACTCAACACCGTTTTTTTTTGTTTAAAGATAATGACACGTATGGCCATCATACCGTACAGTACAGTATGACTTTCATTCCAAAGCAATCAAACTGAATAGTACCACCCTATGTGTCATGTGTCTTCTGTCTCACATTTGCTGTCAAAAAGTATTCGCGTGGGTGCTGCTGTCAGCCGCGAAACTGGTTTCTGGAGCAATATAAAATATAAGGTACTCTGATCTTATTTTTTCACTGCTGTTTAAGCATCATTGGGTCTTATAGCAAGAAAATGCGGTATAAATACAACATGTACAATTCACGTCGCGTTGCCCTGAGACGCGCGCGTGCCAGAAATTTAGAAAGATTTGGTTTTCTACATTCCCCTCAATGTTGCCTAGAAAAAAAGTACAGCGAAACACCATGATAATTGGAGGACGCTTCAGCTTCGCCTTTAAGAGTGGAGCGTGATAGCATTAAAAGATCCCTGGCTGATTATCAGGCTTTTTTCTCGTATATTCAAATTACAATCCGACGCTATCACGCCTGTAGGTTATGGTTAAGTAGTACTCTACGATTTTTCTGACAGATTTTAAAAGCGAAGCTATTCCAGCTAATCGCGAAAAGTGGCGCCTGCTGTCGCAAAACGTCGCCGATGTATGACTTCACTGCGTTGCCTAGCAACCACCTTGCGGAGCGGTATGTGCCTCGCCCGCCTCTCCGTACCGTGCACATGTTGCCTTGACATATGACGTTAAGTTAAGGAGAGGGAAGGAGAGCATGCGCTCGACGCGAGCAATGCTCGGGAGAGGGAAAGAGAAGATGAGAGCGAGACAGAGAGAGAAACAAATTGTAGCAGCACCAACGAGGCAACGCGCAGAGCTGCTGCTGACGCCGCCCGCTTTGCCTAGCCTCGCATGTGCCGAAGCAGTGGCGATGACGTCACCTCGCGTTGCCTAGTAACCACCGCCGCAGGTGCGCGCTCGCTTCGCCCGACACGGACACGGCTCCTGCCTGCCTGCCTGCCTGTGCTTCTGGCATGCCAGGAACGCTGTCACTCGTAGGCGCCGACGCGTCCAGTGCTAGTCACGCGAAATGTCGCAAAAGGGAAGGTACCTCGGAAAATAATCGCTCGAGAATACCTTCCCTACATGCGTAGTTAAGTTAAACCAAGGTAAGACCTAGCAGCAACGAAGTTAATACCTACCAGTAGCAGCCAGTAAGATTTGAGGATTGACACTTTCGCTGTGCCTACGCTTTCCGCGACCGAGTGCAAACTTGCCCGCCTTTTTTTTACTTTGAGATATTCAATTTTTCTTCACTAGCGCCTTGTGCCACGTGAGGGCCGTGTGGTCGGGGTGGTTCGGGATGATGTGGTTCGGCATGATTATTTCCGCTAGACGCCGATGCTTAATGACGACGCCAAAGCCGACGCCAAAGTCGAATTTTCTGTGACACGGAGCCCTTAACCCTGTCGCGTTAAAACGTCCTCGAGGGGTACTAGTGCATGCTCTGATAGTAATAAATGTGGATGAAGTGGTGTGAGGTGCGTTGCATAGTTCGTCAAAATAATTCAGCCTTTCTTTGTCAAACGCCAAACATGCGATTAAAATGTGATTTACAGTGACACTATCCTTGCATTGTTCACACTCTACTTGTTGCTTTCCTCTTCGTAAAAAAAATGGGATTCAAGTGTATGCATCCTATACGAAGACGACACAATATCACTTCAATAAAACGTTCTTGGTGGTAACACGACTTCCATTCTTGTTGAATAGGCTTAACGGTTTGAAGTTTATTGTGTAGCCTGGAGCCTTTCTCGTGCCATTTTGACTTGAAAGCTGTGCAACATCTGTGCATAGAATCTTTGAAAGGTAACTTCATAATTACAGATGTTTTGTGTGCAGAAGACAGGAAAAGTTGTTGGATATTGAGGAACAGTTAAATACAGAACAAATAGGGTTGTATGCGGCTACAGAAACGCAACTTAGAGACTCGGAAGTCCCGCGAACGGTTGATAATTGTGTTTGGCAAGTGTACAACAGAACTAAACCGGAATTAAAGAAAGGGAGAGCCGGAGTGCCCATACATCAGGGAGGCAAATGGGAAAGAGTACATTCAAAACGTAAAGAGCCTATTTGGTTATCCTGCACTAGGGGTGGGCATGAAACTTGGCTGTGCGTAACATAATTGTGGACCTGAAATAATTGCAAAGTCAAAAATCAAGATTTAGTGAAATGCCTAGGCGCTGATATTATGGTTTTCAGGAATGACACAGAAATTATCCCATTAGGTGACAGGATTGCCCACCTACACGATCAAAATGGCTGTGCCGAGAACCACAGGAAATGAATGCTAGATATTTGTGAGTCACATAACGTCGTTATTGTGAACACGGGGCCTAAGTGTGATGGACAGACCACGTGGGAAGTAGGACACCTGCAATCGACCATTGATTACTCTCTGATGACAGAAGGAATTTATGATAAGAGCAGAAAAATGGTCATTGACGAGGAATAACAGCATAGGGAGTGACCATAGACGCATCATTTGGAAATGGGATATCTAATTGGGAAAGAGAGCAAGGAGCGAAGAAGGACCAGTCCAAATTTGAAGCTGGACAAATAACAAAAATAATCACAAGAGTGCAAAAAGAACTTGGACTTGCAAAGAAAGAGTGGGAATTTATTGAGCGTCTAACTGTAATTACGACTGGAATACAGAAAGAAGCAACATGATTGCTGTAAAAAAATGGGGGACGCTTAAGTTTCGCCCTTAAGAGCGGCACGCAATAACGTAAACGGGCCCCGTTCGCTATCGTTCGCAACTTAGCATGTTTTAACGCGATAGCGTTTAGGGCCCCGGGTCGCAGAAATTCCGCGTGGGCGTCGGCATTGGAGCCCGCGGCCGAGAAAATCATACCCAAACACGTTTAAGTATGCCACACCATTCTATCATTAATGATGCCCATACCTTGTCTTGCATTCTTGGCAAAGCTATTACTCGGAATTTTGATAATGACAATCCGCAAACAAATGTCATGAAACAAAACACCCTCAGCGCATGCCTTTTATGTTAAATATTCTCAGACTGAAATATTGAAAGTGCGAAACAAATACGGAAACCTGAAAATGGTGTAATTTCTGTGGTGCGGTTGTGCACAATCTCCGGGATCGGCCCGCGCAAGAGGCCGCGTTTCCACTAGAAAGCTCGCCTACGTGCATAGCGTTCGCCGCCAGTGTTTGATAGCAACCATTGCGGTTGCATAAGCTGCACTCATCGGGAACCATGATTAGCAGTCGGGTATCTTTGAATGCTATCGCGTTCCACTCTTAAAAGCGAAGCTTAAGTGTCCTCCCAATTTTATTCCTTTGACCGAAATTGTGAAGCCATGCTTTCCTTGCACCACTCCGTAACCTTATGCGAGGAGCGCTTGATGCCTTCTTATCCCTAATGATATTCTGAAAGTGCCCTTTACCTGTACTCATGTAAGGACACCTTCACCGTCCTCACAAAATTTATGCGCTGCTTTTGTGTGGGGCTCACGTGTGAATTACAACCACACAGATATATTGTTGTGAAGCCCAGGGCAGTATCGTTGAAAGGTCTCATAGACCCCATACGATGCATGCTTGCTGACTCTCACATTTACTTTTCCCGTGCTCTTGCCATGATTATTATACGCCCTCTCAACCAACCCTCGGCGCTATATGTAAGGCAACAACAGCAGAATTGGAAAAGAAGTCAGACGCAATGGAAGATTCGCGTCAAAAAACCATGTTTACGCTGTTATATATAGCCGGACTCAAGAACAATTCCTACCCGCGCGGTGGCTCCGTCAGCTGTTGCATTGCGCTGCTGAGCACGAGGTAGCGGGATCGAATCCCGGCCGTGGCGGCCGCATTTCGATGAAGGCTAAATGCAAAAACGCCCGCGTGCTTGCGTTGTAGTGCACATTAAAGAACTGCAGGTGCTCAAAATATTCGGGAGCCCTCCACTACGGCGTGCCTAATAATCAGAGCTGGTAGTGGCAAGTAAAACCCCAGAAAGAAGAAGAATTCCGCCAAAGATCTCTATGCGGCGTTTTACATACATTGCACTGGTTCACATGAACTTTTTCTTTTCAGGATTCTTACCTAGTTTCATTCGAAAGAGTGACAATGGTAAAGATTTTCATCGTAGCATTCACCATAACAGCGCACCTGGCCCTTGTTGCATCCCAGACTGACGAGCACTGCCCACTGAGATTCACGGATAGTAAGTAAAATTTTTTTCAATATATACTACCTTAGAGAATCGTCAGAAGTCCACCTTCTTCCACCTTCTTAGATGGACGTCCACCTTCTTAGATGGACCAGAAACTTGAATAATTGTGTATTCATCATCATGATCCGCCTATATTTATGTCTACTGCAGGACCAAAGCCTCTCCTTGCGATCTCCAAATTACCCCTGTCTTGCGCCTGCAAATTTCCTAACTTTGTCACCCCACCTAGAATTCTGCCGTCCTCGACTGCGCTTCCCTTCTCTTAGTATCCATTCTCTAACTCTAATGGTCCACCGCTTATCCATTCTACGCATTACGTGGCCTGTCCAGCTCCATTTGTTTTCTCTTAATGTCTATTAGAATATCGGCAATCCCGTCTGCTCTCTGATCCACACCACTCTCTTCCCGTCTCTTAACGTTACGCCTAACATTTTTTCTTCCATCGCTTTTTGTGCGCTCCTTAACTTGTTCTCGAGCTTCTTTGTTAACCTCCAAGTTTCTGACCCATATGTTAGCACCGGTAGAATGCAATGATTGTACACTTTCCTTACCCGCCATGGTTGCTGAGTGGCTGTGTTGTTTGGCTGCTGAGCACGAGGTCGCAGGCCGCGTTTCGATGGGTGCTAAATACAAAAACACCGGTGTACTTAGTTTTAGGTGGACGTTAAAGAACCCCAGGTAGTCCAAATTTCCGAAGTTCCCCACTACGGCGTGCCTCATAATCAGATCGTGGTTTTGGCAGGTAAAACGCCATAATTTATGTTAATTTACACTTTTCTTTTCAACCACGGTGGTACGCTCCAAGTCAGGATTAGGTATTGCCGGCCGTATGCACTCCAGCCCAATTTTATTGTTGTGTAATTTTTTCTCACGATCAGGGTCCCCTGTGAGTAATTGCCCTAGGTAAAAGTACTCTTTTACAGACTCTAGAGGCTCACTGGCGATCCTGAATTCTTGTTTGCTTGCCAGGCTATCGAACATTATCTTTGTCTTCGGCATAATAATATTCAACACAACTCTTGCATTTTCTCGTTTAAGGTCCTAAATCGTTTTTTTTTGTAATTCGTCTCCATGGTTGCTGAATAGGACAATGTCATGTGCGAAGCGAACGTTGTTTATTTATTTATTTTGTTATTTATTCAAGGTCCTCACAGGCTCCGAAGTGGAGTATTGCGTGAGGGGGGTTACAAAGGGTTAAACAATAAAATAAAAGGAGAAAAAATCGTGTTATATATGAATTCACCAAAATAGAACTTATACAACAGTTAGCGATAAAGATTATTTCCAATTTATACAATTCAGGCTGGAGTAAGAAATTTGTAAATATACAGGTAAATCAATTTAAAACACGTTCACATGACATAATCGCAAAATGAATTTCGAAATCAACAATTAAAATGGGCACTTAACTCTTGTCTAAAATCACTGGATTAACAATATTAGCTATTGTGTCAGGAAGGTCATTCCAATATTTAATAGCCTGTGGCAGGGCGGATGAATTAAACGCGTTAGTTTTGCCAAAGAGGCGTTGAAAGCTATGCTCATTATGCAGACGTCTTGATGAACGGAATGGACGAGTTAAGGTTAAGGAAAACGAATGTTCACTGTGAACTATTTTGTGCAATAAACAAAGTAGCGAAATAGTTCGACGTTTTTCTAAAAGCGGGAGTGCCAGTGCTGTCTTGATGCTTGTTACGCTAGAATGTATGCTATAATCTCTGATGATGAAACGAGCGGCACGGTTCTGAATAGCTTCAAGGTCATTGATTAGATAAGTTTGGTAAGGTGACCAAATGGGCGCAGCATATTCAAGTTGAGGGCGAACAAATGTTTGATATGCTAGCTTGCGAGTAGTTTGAGGAGCATCGTAAAGATTACGCTTCAGATAGCCGAGTGTACGCGATGCTTTTGCTGTAATTGTGGTGATATGAGTTGACCATGAAAGGGTTGGTGTAAGATGGACGCCTAGATACTTATATGAGGATGTGCTGGAAAGAGAACGGTTGTTAAGCGTGTAGTTAAATGAAGAATTCATACGTTTACGACTAAAGGTAATCAACTTGCATTTTTCTGTATTTAAAGTCATTTGCCATGAGGAACACCAATGGGAGATTCGATCAAGGTCTTGTAGAGTGATGTGGTCATGATGCGCATGAATTTGTCTGTATACGACGCAGTCATCCGCATACAACCGAATTGTCGATGAAATACCGGAAGGAAGGTGATTTATGAAAATGAGAAATAAAAGTGGACCTAGCACGCTACCCTGAGGTACACCGGACGTAACATTAGACGTATCAGAAGAGTAGTTGTCAATGACTGTGAACTGTTTACGAAATGACAAGAAGTTACGAAGCCATGAGACGGTAAGGGAGTCGAGGTTAAGGCAAGACAGTTTGGAAAACAGACGACCGTGCGCAACACTGTCAAAGGCCTTCGAAAAATCTATGAATATAGGGTCAGTCTGGCAATTATCATCCATATGCTTACGTGAAGGTCATTAGTAAACCCAATTAATTGTGTTTCACACGAAAAACTTTTTCTATAGCCATGCTGGTTAGGAAAGAAGAAACTGTTTTTTTCTAAGTGTTGTGCAATGTTAGATACAATTATGTGGTCAAGAAGCTTACCAGGGACACTAGTTGGAGATATATGACGGTAGTTGTTAACAGAACTTTTGTTACCGGATTTGAATACAGGAATTACTTTACCCAGCTTCCAATCATATGGTACTTCGCCGGACGACAAAGAATGCTGAAAAATGTGGCAAAGGATAGCACTAGAAGGAATGACAGTGTGCTTCAAAATCTTAGAGTTGATACCATCTACACGAGCGGACGTGGATACCTTTAGAGTGCTAATTAATCTGGCAATACCGTCAGGGGTTATGGTGATTGGCTCCATAAACGGGTAATCTACCTCTGTCGGTGCAGGCATATTGGAATGATCCTCCTGGGTAAACATAGCGGAAAAGTGATTGTTAAAAGCATTTGCGCAGTCCTCTCGATTGACGGCGATGCCAGAATCGTCTTGCAGTTATATACTAGAAGTAGTACTACTAGGGGAGATGAGTTTCCAAAACTTTCTGGGGTTATTTTTAAGCAGTGATTGCAGGTCTTGCGGGAAAAATTTTCTTTTTGCCTTTCGAACACGCTGCAGTAGGCTTTTCCGGCAACCGTATGTTTTACCCATGCAGCTGGCGTCCCCAAAGTTTTAGCAGCTCGGAAAAGGCGCTTCTTTTTGTTCCTTAAATTGCGAAGGGTCCTGTGAAACCAAGGTTTCGATAAACTGTGATGGAAAGATAGCTTGGGTATGTAAATACGTATTATTTCTAGGATTTTCTCCTTGTATAAGCACCAATTTTCATTCACTGTCCTGTGCGAGAAATTAGTGAGAAATTGAATAGAAAAGTGCTCTAATTCTTGGTTTATGAAGTAGAAGTCAGCTTTTTTGTAATTTAAAATATGCTTAGATATCACGTGACGCGAATGAGAAGATACATTAACTGTTAATTGGATAAGCTTGTGATCACAGAATCCTTGAGTGCATGTAATGGTGTTTGCAATTTCGGGATCCGTTGTTAGAATAAGATCCAAAGTATTATCTCCCCTAGTGGGTTGGTTTATTAGCTGAACAAGAGAAAAATCAAGAGTTAATTCAACGAACTTCTTAGAGTAATGCGATTTACTGGTTAGGCGTTGCCAGTCTATGTCTGGGAAGTTAAAGTCCCCAGTTAAAATAATGTGTGCCTTCGCAAACTTATTCTTTATTAATGCTATGTTGTCATACAAGTCGGAAATGAATGTGATAGCGCTGTCTGGTGGCCTGTAGCATACACCGAAGATGAAATTTACCGACGGTAGAGTAGGTAGCCACCTGATAAAGCTACTCTCATTACTCCGTATAGCTCTCTACAAATTTGCTATTGCAATTGATGCTTCGCCTTTCAGGTGAAACTGCGTCAACTTTTGTCACGCTCGGATGTACCCATTTTGGCACGCGATCTATTAAATTTCTTTAATTTAGTTTTGCACCAATGTGCGCACGAAACCTGCAAACATCTTTAATATACTAGTTGCCTTTTCCTTTTATTTTAACACATCAAACTTATTTTTTTCCATAGCATACAAAACATCAAGTTATAAGGGCACGGTGGCGTGCTAATGGTAGTATTTTCTCACGCAAATAATGTGATCTGCAATAAACGCTGTCGTTGCATTCCAGTTGTACACACGATATAAAGGGTGTTTTTCGAAGTGTGCTATGATAAACACTGTGCTTACAAGCCTATCTAACTAAAACGTAGATGTGCCATGTACTGCTCTCAGGCACGCTATGGGTCTCTGGCTGCTGAGGCCAAAGCTTATTTTAAAAATTGAATTAGTTTACAGGCACCAACGGTTGCGGGAAACGTGGTCTGTCTGCTAGTCTTTTCGCCATTTTGGCTCCCACGTGCTATATTTGGCGGAAAGTTTTACCCGCCACTTTAGCTGGCGGCGGCAAGTACCCTAAAACGGCGCTTGTATGTAGGCTCTCTAGTACGCACATTTACCAGTTTACCTTGAGCCTCCGGCTAGGTCAACCAGACCTACAATATAATGAAAATAAAAAAACATGTAAAACATTATAACCCCATTGAAGAATTCATCACCAATAAGTGAATACATCTATCGTCGTCTGCTTTCTTGTTTTTTCCCGTTCATGCAGAGGAGGAAAGTAATGATGAAGGTCATCCAGTCGACCTCTTTCTTGAGACCGCATGTTAACGAGTCCAGCTTGCACAGGACTTCCTTTGTGGCCTTCGCATAATATACCTACGCCATGAATTAGCATCTCATCTATGATAAATATGTCCCGGTGGGCCCCAAGAAGCAAGGTACAAGGCATAGTGGGATCATAGAAGAACCACGCTCTTCTAAATAATGCGCTTCTAAAAATTCCGGCTCTGCTAAAAAAATTACATCATCTTCCCGTAGGGGAACCCTGAGTAGTATGCGAAGCAGCCATGGGGTCGACTCGAAGTTCGGGATCGGCCTGTCGCCGCTGCCGTTTTGTGGCAGCGGCTCGAGCCCTCTTCTCCGCGGCGCTGTCCACGGCGCTGAAACTGGCGTTGACGCTGGCGCCATCCGTGGCACCCATCGCGGCGTTGCGGGAGGAGAATGAGAGGAGCGGAGCGTGCGCGCGCGTCATTATACCGCGAGCTAGAGTGGCGCCCCCCAGCGGAGTATGCAGCGCCTACCGTCGCGCCTCTAACCTAAGCTGCTTCGCATTATCGCGCGCGGAGCCGCAGGTGTTGCCATTCGTTGCGCAATCCGGAGAGGAGAGGAGCGTCGGAGAGGAGGAATGCCGAGAGGAGAGGAGATGAGACAAGGAGAGGAGAAGGAGGATGCGCATGCGCAGTACGGGTGTGTACGCCTCACGGCGGATGGGAGTCAAGGAGAGGAGGAGGATGCACATGCGCACTGCGGGTGTGGACCCCGCACGTCGGATGGATGGAGGGAGGGAGTGACATAGCCCCGACCATAAGCTGCTTCGCATCTAAAATGATGGCTCTTCTTAAAAATCCCGATGTTGAAGCATCAAAATAGATGAAATGTAAATGGCAGGAACCCATTGTATTGCATGGCATGGGCATAGACAGGCTACAATGTGATAAAGTCACAACGCGGAGGTGGGTAAATAAGTCGATTCGTGCCTCGTATATCCGACAACATAAACAGCAAGGAATAAAGCAAAAAGAGGAAAGCATAGTTATTTCAGGGATGTGGCAGAGGCTGATCTTTCGCGCCTTCTGACGTTTATGGATTCGCGCAAAGAGAACAAGTTTCAAGTAAAGCTGCGAGGCAGGGCTTCTGGTTTACCCTCCTCGTCTACTGAATACCGCAATTCCTTTGTTCTGATCTTCAAAAACAAAAAGAAGCAAGCTAGCGGAGAAAGGGCTCAATTTGTCCAGCAGACGCCATCTGGCGCACAAAATTATGGGAACCTAGGAGAAAAGCATGCAAAAAAAGAAAGAAACATAGATCACTCGAGGCATTCGTTGATAAGTCTACCCGTAGTCGCCTTTGAAGCCATACAACGGCGCCCCTATTTCGTGGGCTTTATCTCCGTGTCAAAGCCGATAGCCCCGGGTGCCATTTTGCTAAAAGAAACTGTTTGTTCTCATCTGCCTATATTTTATGCCTCTGAAACAAACATGCTTTTGACCAAGATGACATGTATTTTTATATATATATTCGTCATGACTATATACTTCCTTATTTTACTACACAAGCAGCCCTGTTCATACAAAGGATGCGTAAAATACGCTTGTATTTTATAAACGCACAGAATGCTGTAACAGTTGTGCTGGGGTGCTATAAAGGATGCGCCAAGATTCTCGTTCGCACGAGGTTTACCTGAGTTTGCTCGATGGCAGTCAGTGAACGGAGATAGCAAGGAACGTGCAAGAACAGCAGGGAAAAAGAATGTCGAGATAAAGCCGCGTAATATTACACCATGAGCGCACCCTGCGCGGCACAATGCTTCTGCGCTTCAAGCCTAGAAGACCGCGCAACAAAACGCGCCAGTGCCGCGCATTGTTATGAACGTATTATCACAATTTAGCCTTACCGTCATTGTCCCGCTCTCTATCTGCACACTTGCCGTGAGCCGCTTGCCACGCCTTTCTCGGGCGCGTCAAGGGTGTGCCTCCTCTTTCGGGCATTATCTTTCTATCCTCCGGCGAATGCGAACCGGGCACAGCTGCAGTCTTGCACCTACACTCACCCTCAATCGAATACTTTAAAATACAACAAATACAATAACGAAAATTTTTTTCTTAAAGTATCAGTTTTCTTGTTTTGAATGCTATAAATTTGTGATGACAAACGGAGATAGAGCGAATTATTAAATTTGGCACTTTTTTGCTGTGAGTGGCGACAGTGAGGTGAAAGCGGACACATTAAATTTGGCACTTTTTTGCTGTGAGTGGCGACAGTGAGGTGAAAGCGGACACATTCTAGAGGGTCGCAAGCACGAGGGATTTCATACGGTGTGCAGTCGCCAGGGGTGCTGCAGTGCTATCCTTGAAAAAGTCAGTCATGACAATCATCTGTCCATTCCCTCTCTATTAGGGGAATGGCAACGCGGCGCTGTGGCATGGCTGTTCATCGCAGGTGCTTTCACTGAGACGCCTATTAAGGGCGCCGCTTTACCAACTGAAATGACACTCTAGCCATATAAACGGGAACAACGGCTGTCGCTGAAAAATGGCTATGCGGTATTCTAGGGTCCGTAGTAACGCAGCACAGTGAAAATGCGCCAGTTTATCCCTCCGCTTTGCGTTACGATGAAGAGCGCGCTGCACAGTGACCCAATTCATCGCTTGTTATCACTTGCCCAGTGAAGGTGCCACCGTGCGCATGTACGCAGAATTTAATGTGTTGTTCACTCCAATGTGCTTGGCTGATTGCCTCTGCTGCTGAGCTAACAGCGATGGCAAATGGATATCGTAACGACAGCACAACAATCGCATTTTGGCGGGTTAGGGCTCTTGTGTGCAGTTAGGAAATTAGACTACGAACGCAGGAAGGTGTTGCAACTGTTTAGTGTGCCGTGCTTGTGATGAAGAAATGTCATCGCACTGGGTCTAGAAATGCGAGCGTTTCTCGACGCTGACCATGTTTGCGACACTGAGGCTCCGATACATCACCGATCACAGAGCAGCCATCTCAAACGACAGCTGTGATACGTTGTCGATGGAAAGCACTACGCACTGCTCAGTATCGTCGTCCACCACGGCGCATCTAGGCCTTGCAAGCAGCTACAGTGACGTTCCGATAATTTGCTGCTTGCTACATCGCCACAATGCAGACAATGAACCGTGTTGTGGGGCAATCACAAATCAAGAAGATATATGCATAAGCCAGCGAAAGTCGACACTCTTTTTTTATGGTGGGGCTCAGTACATCACCGATGACAGTGCGTTGTGCGTGTTTTATTTCGGTGGTCAAGATTGTTGATGCCCCTCAGTTCCGCACCACTTCGCTGTTGCCGAAAAATAAGTTGGGCGTGGCCCAACAGCGGTGGGCGCGCGCAGAAGAGTTAGATGCCTCGCTCGGGGCCTGACCTATGGTTTTGATTGACAGGCGAACTCGTGCCAAACTCGTACAGTGGTGAGCACTGGTAGGGTAAACACCTCATTAGCATTCACGAGCCTATAGCAGCTGATGTTTGTCGTATTCGGCACATTTCCTCCCTGAAGTAGAAGGTATGTTGAATTTATAACAACTTGAATACTAATGAGGTGTTCGCCCTAATAGTGCTCACCACTCTACATCACGAAACCCCCCTCGAGTTGAACTCGCGAACATGGCGGCGGCAGCAGCAGCCGGTGTCATCGCATCCAGTGGCAGCAAGCGTCAATATGACCGTCTGGACCCGTTCACTTACATGACCGACGTAGAGTTTCAGCGTCATTTTTGCTTTTCCAAAAGGTCAGTGCGCTGGCTGTGTGGCGGGTAAATTATGCTTTCCGAGCACAGACTGGGGTGACTAGGCTGCGGAGGAAAAGTTCGTGCGATCGCTTCGGCTCTCTGCGGCTTCAAGCGCTGTTCGTGCACCACGCCCCAGCCCCCGGCCAGGTCCGGCGGCGTGATCGGAGTAATGGGGCACCTGCGATCACCTGGTGTTTCAACCCGGACAAAGCAACCTGCGAAGGCTATGTGGTCACATTATATAGGAAGACTCAGCATGGACGTCGGGCTGCCTTCCGGTGCACAGGTGCCGAAAGCGGTTTTCGCTGTTACACGGTACCGCGCAGCACTGCATGGGCAGAGAGGCGAAGGAAGTTACCAACCTTCAACGTTTCGCGCTGCTGCATAGGCCGAGCTAATTCTGAGTCTCAAATAAGAAGAAAAATATATATTGTGCGAGCGAGATAACACTGGGACGTAGCTGGCCAAAGCAAGCAGGCAGCGCAGCAGCAATAGCAGAAGCACACGACGCCGGCGTCGGTCGTCTGCTGTGCGGTACACCCCCCCCCCCCCCCCCCAAACGTCACGGCGCTTTTGATGGACGTTTAACTTTCTAAGCAATTACACATTATTCCGACGTCGCCTGTCGTTTTTAAATTTAGATAATAAGTGAATAATATTCAAAACATCACCGAGTATTAGTACGTAAACATTTACCCAATCTCAGCGCAACTACCTTTCGAATCCAGGCGGCGCTGTCGTCGCCTGCGAAAACCGGCCCCACTGCCTCTATGGGAATGTCACCGGCTTGGCGACACCTTTAATGCAAAGTTGAACACCTGAAGATCTCTATAAATTAAAATGATGTATTTTTTCTGACAGAACCACGACCTGATTGGAGGCATGCGTATTGGCGTACTTGCATTATTTTTCACCAGCTTTGGCTCTTTAACGTGCACTCATTGCACGAAAAATGGTCAGTTCTGCAAACCGTAACCATCGGAATGCGGCTGCCGCCACCGGGATCAAACTCGCAATCTGCTGCAACGTGACGTAACAGCATAGCCACTGAGCTATCGCGACTTCAATGCAATAAATAACTTAAAGAATAACTGAATAAATAGAGTGTGTTTCCTATATGACTTTTCCAGGTTTAGTCCATAGCCTTTGTGGGGCTGAAGAACGCTAATACGCTATCCATACACTAAACAATGCACTAAACGATACACTATCCCTTATATTGATGCGATTTCTCGCTCGAGCGCAACTCAAATATTTGTTCTCGTAGCGAAAATGCCAAAATCTGAGTGAGAACAAATTGTGACGGCCCTTTTCAGAGTGTTTATATTGTGGTGACGAGAGGCCTCGTAGACGGGTAAAGTCGCAGGCTCTCGCGGGAGAGGAAAAACCGACGCCCGATCACTTAACGTAGCATTATTAATCTGCCTTGGAACGCTAGCCTGTGCCGGTGCGTGCCAGCCGCTTGTGCCTCGTGCAGACGCGAGCGTCTACGTAATAATCATGCGACGCCGATGCTGCACCCGCTGCAGGTGGCTCCCCCCCCTCCCCCTAGAGAGGAGGAAAGTTCGACGAAAGATGAAAAGTCTACGGGACGCGGCTTGTCTTGTCTTTGGTCTTGGGTGTCACGGACGGAGGCGGCGTCGATGGATGCAGTAAGGTTGCGTCGCACATTGGTGGGGCCGATGGTGCGGGTGCTTCAATGTAGGCGGGTTTGAGGCGTTCCAGGGCCATTGTGTCCGATCGGCCGTTGACGTTCACGGTATGACGACTTTCGAGAACACAATATGGCCCGGAGTAGTGCGGCTGCAAAGGTTTCCGCATGGCACAGTTACGCACGAAAACGTGGATAGCAGAAGTGTGTGCGGGAGAAACGTACGGAGAACTTGCTTCTTGTGATCGTGTATGCACGAGGCGCATCTGGCTGAAGAAAGCTTGCAGTTCGGCAACGTAGTCGGCAGGTGACGGCATAGGTGTTTTGCTGTTGGCGACAAAGAAATCGCATGGAAGGCCTAGGTGAGTGCCGTAGACTAGCTCAGCTCAGGAGCAACCTAGGTCGCTCTTGAGTGCGGCTCTGATGCCAAGTAAGACGAGAGGCAAATGTAGAACCCACTCCTCCGGCGATTCATGAGCCATAAAAGCTGCCTTGAGATGCCTGTGAAAACTTTCAACAAGTCCATTGGACTGCGGGTGGTAAGCAGTTGTGCGGAAACGTGTCGTTCCGAGTAGTTTGAATAGCTCGTTGAAGAGTGCTGAGTCAAACTGCCGACCGCGATCGGTGACTATTGTGGATGTCACCGATCGCGTACCACATGCGCACCTTGTGCGTACCACATGCGCACAAAGCTCCACATGTACATGCATGCTCACTCCCCTCTACGCGTACGTACACAATCTGTTCCAGGCCATCAAGGATTGCGAGGAAATGTAGGAGCACACCAGCTTGCCGACGCAGAATATCCGGGACCTCCTATACTTTGGCCTGTCGAAGATACTTACAACCCCAGAAAAGAGCAGAAGATGCAGCGGAAAGAAAGGATGCATATTTTGAAGTCTCGCAGAGAAGCGTCAACAATTCTAAACACACCATCCTACACGATTTCGAGAGAGGACGCCTCAATCATACGAAAAGCACAAACACGCACATTACTCATACTACATTACACGCATTATATTAACGGGGACCCAGGCTCCCCCACTTGTAAACAGTGCGGGGCCTATCCATCAAATAAACACATCTTGTAGGAGTGCCCTGCAAATGCCATGTTCAAAAACACCATACTTTCCAAATTACCACACAACAAGCATCCTGGCAGCTGGGAGGAGTGGACCACTCCCCAACGAAGGTTTGAAAAACTATGGTGGCCGCTTCTGGTGCAGAACGTCAAGAACGTGCAGGGCCAGGAGGCATGAGCCTACCAGGAAGCCCGGACTTGGGCTTAAGTTCCTGCTAATAATAGTTCGGTGCTAATAAATGCTATTTCTCTCTCTCTCCCTCTCTTGCAATCCATGTAGACACGAAAGCTGCTGCAACAGTGGGCGATGAGATGCCAGAGATAGGTGTAGCTTCTGGCCACCGTGTATAGCGGTCCATGAATGTCAGCAGGTAGCAGTAACCTTTCGAAGGTGCGAGAGGGCCGACGAGGACCAGGTGTACGGTGTCGAAACGAGCATCCTTTGGTAGAAAAGACTTGGCAGGCGGAATGGGAGGACGCTGGATCTTAGAGCGTTGACACGACAAACAGCAGCGAACCCAATCGCGAACTTGCACGTTTCGCCAAGGCCAAACGAAACGACGGGATAGAAGCTTCTGCGTCGCGCGTATGCCAGGATGAGACCGGTTGTGCACGGTTTTGAATAGACGTCTGCGAAGGGATGCCGGAATGTATGGTCTAGGTGTGTCGACAGAAGTGTCGCAAACGACGGACGTACCATCTGGAGTCACAACGACGTCATGCAATTTCAGGGACGTTGACGAATTCCGGGGTGTACGAAGTTCGGTGTCGTCACGTTGTTGATGGGCGTGTAAGTCGACATCAATGATGAAAAGCTGCGACGTCAACATGGAAACGGCATCGACACCACTCAGAATGTCGGCTGGAACGTTGTCGGTGCCCTTGATGTGTCGCAACGTTGTTGTAAACTCGGAGATGTAGGAAAGGTGTCGACTCTCGCGGGGCTAGTAACATGACATCGAACGGTTCATTGCGTGCACAAGGGGCTTGTAGTCTGTCAAGACATCAAATGCACGGCCTTCTAGGAAACGTCGAAAATATCTGACGGCCAGGTAAACGGCGAGTAATTCACGGCCGAACACTCTGTAGCGGGGACTGCGCAGACTTCTGTTGCTTGGAGAAAAAGGCGAGTGGATGCAACGCATTGTCGATGAATTGCTGCAGAACAGCACCAACGGCGGTGTTTGAAGCGTCGGTCATGATGGCAGTGGGTGCGTCTGGCTTTGGGTGCCTAAGCAGCGTGGCGTCGGCGAGAGCAGACTTGACTCTGGTAAAAGCGTTGGTGGCCTCTTCAGTCCAATGAAGCGCTTGTTTACGTTTGTTTGCCTAGCAGAGCGTCTAGCGGAGCCACAAGCGGGTGCAATCGGGGATGAATCGGCGGTAGAAATTGACTGAATCCGAGAAATTGGCGAAGCTTGGTAAGTGTGGTCGGTCGGGGAAGGTCTTCGACCACGCGAACCTTGGATGGCAGGGGTCGAATACCGTTAGCGTCGACGATATGACCGAGGAATTCGAGTTCGGGTTGACCGAATGCACTCTTGGCGGCGTTGATGACAATTTCGTTACTGGCAAGGCGTGAAAACAACAACCGCAAGTGGTGAAGATGTCCTTCTGCGGAAGTGCTTGCGACGAGAAGGTTGTCAATGTATGCAAAAACGAAAGGCAGGCCTCTGGTGACGGAATCGATGAAACGCTGAAAGGGTTGCCCTGCGTTCCGTAAGCCGAAAGGCATGCGGAGAAATTCAAAAAGACCGAAGGGTCTGGTGATGGCGGTCTTGGGAATGTCTTCTTCAGCAACCGGTAGTTGATGATAGGGGCGAACGAGATCGATCTTAGAAAAGATCGGCACACCGTGCAATGCTACCGTAAAGTCCTGATTGTTCGGGAGAGGATAGCGATCAGGAACTGTAACGTTGTTTAGTGCCCGGTAATCACCGCATGGGCGCCAGTCTCCCGTCTTCTTAGGCACCATGTGAAGTAGTGATGCCCAATTACTGGACGAAGGATGGATGATTCCAAGTTGCAGCATGTATTCGAACTCCCCGCGAGTGATCTTCAGTTTCTCCGGGGACAAACGCGGGGGTCGGAAGTAGACTGGTAGGCCGGAGGTGACGATGTGATGGCACACGTCATGTTGCACCGGTTGCGTCCATCCCGGCAGGTGCGTTAAACTGGGAAACTCGCGTAGGAGCGCCGCGAAAGGTTCGTTAAGCATGGCAGAAATAGGCGTGATCGGCGATGTGCCTGATGATTGGACGCCGGGAACGCCGTCTCATCACGGAGTCGATGAGACGGCGTCGTTGGACGTAGACAAGGAGTGCGTAGTTAATCAAGTAGTCTGCACCAATGACTGCACGACGGACTTCTGCAACCATTAAAATCCAACGGAACGCTCCTCGAAGGCGAATGTTAAGCATGATGGAGCGTGACGAGAAAACTGGAATCCTGGTGCCGTTCATGGCTTGCAAAAACTACACAGCTGTCGCTTTTCGGTCGGAGTGGTGGGCGGGGAGAATGCTGACGTCAGCTCCTGTATCGACTAAGAAGCGTTGTCCCGTAATTCTGTCTGTCACGTAGAAAAGGCGACTTGTTTATTGGGCCGGACCACTCGTCGCCGTTAGAGGTCGGCCGGCCTGTTTCCCTGCCAAGCGCAGGGACGCCGACAGTGACGAGCGTCGTTTCCAAAACGGCGGTGGTAGTAGCAAACGACAGACGTTATAGTTGATGTTTCATTGAGGTTGCCCCTGCGTCTTGATTTGCTGGAACTACGGCTGCGTGGGCGACGAGATGACGTGCGGCGATGTTATGCTGCACAGATGATACGTTCCAGGCGCTCACACAAGGAGTCGAGCGGAGATTGCGCTGCTGACGAGCACGGAAAAGTTCGCAGGGCGGTTGTATTGTCACCCGGAGACGATGTCGTTGCTGCGATGGTTGGGGTGGCTGCTTCCATGACTTTGTCGGCCAAAGCGGCAAGTCTGGTTAGATCCATGGCAGAGGCTGTCGCCAGGACCATCTGTACATTAGCCGGGATTCGTTGCAAAAACATGTCGTCGATGGATCTCGCGTTGTCTCGGAGCAGCTGCGTCTTTCGGCGAAAAAGTTGACTAGGGCGTTGGTTGCCGAGTTCTTCAATGGCAGCCCCAAAAGCAAACACTTTTATTTTAACTGTCCAGACTAGTTTTGGTCAGCGGTGTCCCCTGATAAAGCTGAGTGTAAGTCGGCCAGCCATGCTACTCAACCAGCACATTCAGAAAGGTCTTGCCGCAGCCATTGTCATCACATCCAGTCACATGATTGTGTTTTATGAAGGCAGCGCAAATTGACTCCGCTTTGTTTTTTTTTTTACTTCGTTCACATGCACTGTTTCCAATACGGAAGCCACCTACGGGTGGAAGAAAGCGCTGCATGTACCAACGCCCATTAGCAAGCCGACGACTTATCAGTTTCCTTCATTATCAGCGTGCACGTTTATGGCAAATATTAGAAAAAAGTACGTCCGTATTTTAATGTCAAATGCAAATTTACCATCAGAATATTCGAACCTGGCTGTATGTCACACAAAAGCCCAGCGAATAGGCCCTACACTGTCTTGTGCACTAGCTGGAAAAGTACCGGAAATTAGGCACTACAGTCTGCTAAGCATGTTGTTAAAGGATGCCTAAACACGCTAAACAACTGTGAGTTCGAAGGCCAGCGAGCACTTTCTCTCTGGCTTTGCTACCCTTACGCACGGGCACTCTCTTCTCATCGCAGGACATGGGGACACTACGTCAATAATGAACTCTACGCAGGAGCTTTTTTTTCTCGTTTGAAAACACCAGAAACTTTCGCGTATCAGGACTCCATGATTTCGGCTATGAGCTGTTGTCGCAAAGAAGTGTAGACCACATTGCAAGAGGTGAAATTACTGTTTTGATAACGCACGACAATCAAGTGAGACTTCGAGGAAGAGCAGGCGCACAACAACACATAAAAGGCGTGCCAAAAGACTGGCTGGACATTCGATAGCTTTTACTCAGTGAGGTCATGTTGATAATCCGGTTGGCGTCACCGCGTGAAAAAAAGGACCGGAAAAGCTTGGTGAGGTGAGTACATTGTTTTTTTTAATTATCAGAGGTTGTTTACGGACCCTTTAAGCTGCCTGATGTTGGATTTTCTTACCTTTTTTTCATATACACCCAAGAGATTGCGTCATTCCTTATTACCAACTTCCAATGACCACACCACTGAGCTCTGAAATGTCACTTGTAATGGCTCGTCTTTGCTGCCTCGTTGTTCAACACTTACAATGTATAAAAACGTTCAATAACGCGGTTTATTTAAGTGGTGCTGCGCATATCATCATCGCCCTCGCGCATATATGGGACAAACAAAGGGGAACTGTTTGCCATTACCTTATTGAAACAGCAATTGTGAGGCACAGCTCTAAAGACTATATTTCGGAGCATCACGGTAGCCGAAAAAAAAGACATTTACTGTTTTTGTGCAACTATCCGAAATTCCGAACTGACGGGGCGTAAAAAAGGTCATACCTTGAATTATTTTCGTCGTTCTGGCCTAGCCACTCCGGAATAACCTCAGCAAAGTAAAATACTTTTCATCCGGCGTTTGCTACCCTCTAGCACGAAGCGTTTCAGCTTAATCTTTTCAGTACTCTTCGACCAGGTAGGCATTTGGCCCTACAGCTAGGACACGAGTTTCAGCTTTCCGAGAGGCGCATCTGTAACTTCATTTACGGGCCAGCGTAAAGGCAGCAATAATTTCTAGTTTTCTTGTATTTCGTCAAAGCTTCGCATTTCTAAGAGTTCCATTTGATTTCAAGTACAAATTAGCACGGAGTAAAAAAGTGACATACGAACTCGCAACTAAATCCTGCTCAGCATTCCAACCTAGTGCATCACAGCACAAGTACTACTTGCTGAACTGTCTGATGTGTACTTTGCGCGGGGCTCGGTCGCACCAGGTGGGCCTATACAGTGTTTAGTTTGCTTCGGTCACATTTTAGGCGAAGCTTTATAGGCTGACAAGTGTCGACGGTGGGGGCGGTGTCACGCTGAAAAGTGAACCGATCTTGGCGAAAGTGCAGAAAGGGTCCAAGCTCAATGGCACATACCAGGGACAAGAGAGAGAGAGAGAGAGAAGGAAAGGAGTATACAAGGAAAGATCGAGAGAAAGACAGAAATAGAGAGAAAGAAAGGAGAGAGAGAGAAAGTGAGAGAGAAAGAAAGAGTGAAATAGAGAAAAAAAGGTCGAGAGAAATAGAGAAAGAGAAAGAAAGAGAGAGGGGAGAGAAATAAAATAATGAAGAGGGAGAGAAGGAAAGAGAGAGAGAAATAAAGAAAATCACTACCAAGGTCAGAGAAAGAAAGAGAAAGGAATAAAGAAAGATAGAAAGAAAGAGAAAAGAGAAAGAGTAAGGAAGAGAGAGAAAGGGAGAGAAAAATATAGATAGAGAGAGAGCAAGACAAAGAGAGAAAGAAAGAAGATCACCACGAAGGCCAAATACACACACGACAAGCTTCGCTCACCCCGATTTTCTCGACAGAGGAAGGGCTAGTGATTTTTTCAAGAAATCCTACAATATTACCCAATTATTGGGTCACTAAAGATGAGTTAGTTCCCTAGGCGGACATGATGATGATGATTATTATTGTGGTTTATTGGCGCAAGGGCCAGATGTGGCCAAAGAGCGCCAAGACGATGGTAATGGCTTGTTAGTGGTAGATGAATAGGCAATTATATGAACATTAGATGTGGCATGGCTGTAAAGGGGCCTAAAATCATTCGCTGTAAAGTGCGTAAAATCTATAAGGTTATGGCAATGGCTGATTATGTGTACTATGGACATGAACAATGCATTGCGAAGGAATGATACGACTTACAAAATATTACAATTGCAAGAATTGGCCAGAAGCACAAGTGCCTAGACAGAGCCCTTGAAACACAAGGGCCTGTAGGCATGTGCTATAAAGAACTATCACGGCAACATCCTCTGGAGAGAGAAGGCGCTACGAACTTTTCGGGCTAATAACATGTAGTACATCTTTAAAGAATGCGAGGACTGCGTTGTTGTTAAAAAGCGGTTCTTTACCAAGAAACATAGCGGGATGCAGAGGGACACAATAACGATATGCGAGAGGAAAGTGCTTCTTTCTCTTTCAGCTTCCAGACACTCCAAGAGGACGTGGAGGACGATGAGCCTCTCGCCACATCTACCACATGTTGGAGGATCATTACCATTCAACAGAAATTTGTGAGTGCCATATGTGCGTCCTATTCTGAGACGACAGAATAGGACATCAGTTCGTCGTGTTTTAGTTGTACAGGGCCAGAATCCTAACTGTTGTTTAATCATGTGAAGCTTACTTGCTTCGGCGTCCCACAAGCGTTGCCAGTGGTCTCGCAGTTTTGTTCGCCAAAAAGGCTTGAGATCTGTGGCAGGAATAGCAGCGGTAAGACCACTAGCTTGAGATGCAATTGATGTGGCCACTTTGTCTGCTAGCTCATTACCCTCAATGCCCCTATGGCCAGGAACCCAGCATATTGTCACGTGTCTACCAGATGAATAAATATTGCACAAGTATGTGTAAAGCTGAGTAAAAACAGGATTTTTCTGTATTCTTACAGACATTAGTGCCTTTACGACACTTAAGGAGTCCATGAAAATTATTGCATTCTGTAGTTTTAATTTCTGAATGTGTTTATCCGCAGACATGACTGCATAGGCTTCTGCAGTAAGGATGCTTGTATAAGGATTCAATACGTCCTATTCAAAGAAAGAGTGATCAATTGCCTCGTAAGATAGGCCAGCATGCGACTTTGATGCGTCGGTGTAGAATTCAGTACACGAATACTTAGATTGGAGTTCACGGAAATGCATTCGAATTTCGAGGTCTGCTGCGTACTTTGTAATTTTTACAGAAGATGTATCGCATTCTATCACCTGCCACTCCCAAAGCGGTGGCAGCTTAGCTGGAGACATTATGCGATGTTCAAGGAGTGGGACATCCATTTCAACGCTAAGCTCCCTCACACGCAGTGAAAAAGGCTGTCTCACAGAGGGTCGATTATGAAAAAGTGTAGTACACGTTAAATCGTTAACGGTCTTAGAACACGGATGTTCATGATTAGAGTGTACTTTGAGAAAATATGTGAAACTGGTGTATGATCTCTGCAGATGGAGTGACCACTCATTCGATTCTACATATAAGCTTTCAATAGGACTTGTTCTGAAAGCGCCGGTGGCCAGGCGGATACCTAGATGGTGAACGGGATCTAGCATCTTTAGTGCGCTTGGGGCGGCAGAGTGATATACTACAGCCTCATAATCTAGTCGCGAACGAATCAGACTCTTATAAAGGTTCAATAGACACTTCCTGTCGCTGCCCCATGTTGTGTGAGATATAATCTTCATTAGGTTCATGGTTTTTAGGCTTTTCGCCTTGAGATATTTTATCTGGGGAATGAAGGTAAGCTTAGAGTCAAGTATGATGCCTAAAAACTTGTGTTCTTTTTTCACAGGTATTTGCTGTCCACACAGTCGTACACAAGGATCTGGGATTAGGCCTCTCTTTTTTTGTGAAAAGAACACAAGAACTTTTGTGGGGTCACTTTGGTCACTTTGAACCCCTTTTCGTCTGCCCACTTAGATACTTTGTTCAACGCCTGCTTTACCTGTCTCTCGCACACGGCCAGGTTACAGGACTTGAAGCCCATTTGTATATCGTCCACGTAGATGGAATAAAAAATAGCTGGTGGTAGTGAAGCTCGACGTGTGTTCATTTTGTCGATAAAGAGCGTGCAACTGAGCACGCCTCCCTGGGGTACACCAGTTTTCTGTATAAATGGCCGCGACAATGCATTACCTATTTTAACCCGGAATGTGCGGTTGTGTAGGTAGCTTTCAATGATGGTTAACATATTACCGCGGATTCCCATTGCCGACAGATCGCGTAGGATTCCGTAACGCCAGGTTGTATCGTACGCCTTTTCCATATCGAGAAACACGGATAAGAAATATTGTTTATGTATGAAGGCATCCCGAATATTTTCTTCGATGCGCACGAGATGGTCGGTTGCAGACCGTCCTTCTCTGAAGCCGCACTGATATGGATCAAGAATTTTCTTTGACTCAAGGAAGTGTAAAAGGCGACGGTTTATAATTTTTTCAAAGAGTTTGCAAATACAACTTCTGAGGGCTATTGGGCGGTAACTTGTTAATAATGTGGGGTCTTTACCTTGTTTCAAAATTGGAACGACAAGGGATTCTTTCCATGCAGTAGGTAGGTACCCGGCAGCCCATATAGCATTGAAAAGTGCGAGTAGCGTTATTTGAGTATCTCTATGGGTGTGTTTAATCATGTCGTACATGATCCTGTCAGGTCCAGGTGCAGAGATCCGACATGCAGTCAGGGAGGCTCTCAATTCGGCGATGTTAAAAGGCATGTTATAGGGTTCGTTCTGTCTGCATTTGCGGTCAATAATCTTGCGTTACTGCGATTTGTTTGTGTTTTAGGAATGTCTCGGACTAATTATTCGAACTAGATACGCGTTCAAAGTGTTCGCCAAGAGCGTCAGCTTGGTCTTCCAAGCTGTTCGCTTCTAGCGGAAACGGATGGATTTCTTTTCCCTTTAGCCTCATTAACCTGTCCCATACTTTTGCCTCTTGAGTATACGAATTGATACCTGAGAGAAACCTCTCCCAACTTGCCCTCTTAGCCTGTCTTCGCGTCCTTCTTCCCTGGGACCTAACATGTTTAAATTCTGTTAGATTTTCAGCTGTAGGACATTCACGTAGTTTGCCCCAACTTTATTTTGTCTCCTCCGTGCCTGTCTGCAATCGTCATTCCACCAGGGGACCCGTCTTTTGAATGAAGTGCCACGTGTTTGAGGAATGAACTTCTCAGCGGCGTCAATGATAAAAGCAGCAAAATATGATACGGCATGATCTATAGTAAAATTATTCATAAAATCTCGTGATAAATACGTGGATTCCCTAAAGCATTCCTAGTCAGCTGAGGCCAGTTTACAGCGAGGGACATGGGGAAGAGGGTCATGTTCAGTTACTAAGTTTAGGATTACTGGGAAATGATCACTTCCAAATGGATCTTTAATTACACGCCATTCTAAATGAGGGTAAAGTGAGGCAGACCCAATTGACAGGTCTATTGATGAATATGAACAATGGTGAATATTGTAATATGTGGGTTCCTTCTTATTGAAGAGGCACGCACCGGAGTTAACAAGGAAGTTTTCAATGAGTCGACCTCTCGCGTCACATCGCGAGTCTCCCCAAAGAGTATGATGAGCATTAAAATCACCAGTGATAATATATGGTTCTGGGAGCTGGTCGATGAAGTTGTAAAATTCTGTTTTACTGAGGAGGTATGTAAATGGAGCAAATTGTTATAAGCTTGTTGAATAATATTGCTCGCACAGATACAGCCTCGAGAGGCGTGCGAAGGGCAAACTGTTGGCAAGCAACAGATTTATTTACAGCTATGGCTACACCTCCGGACAAGGCAGAAGCGTTGTCGCGATCTTTACGGAAAATGGCATATTGCTTGAGAAAGTTGGACTGTGTAGGTTTTATGTGTGTTTCTTGGACACACAGCACCTTCGGATTAAATTTATGTACGAGTTCTGTGATGTCGTCGAGGTTACTAAGCAGTCCTCTGACGTTCCACTGCAGAATCTGTGTGGCCATGTTGCAGACAAAGTTTGTGCTGTGTGTCTCGTGCAAAAACACTAACTCAACATACAGAGCCCTTGTCGGGCCCTGTGATGCGGGCTTTTTCTTTTGTGGAGCGGTCGAGAGATTCTCGCCGCTCCTTTGGCGCTGGCTGCGCCGTCTGGCTCGAAGATGTGTCCATCGGCTCTTGCGGAGCGCTGGACACCCGCTCTTGAGAGCGGTTTGTTCGCAGTGAAGGCCTCGTCTCGATGGACAAGACCTTGGAGGCCACCAGCCCGGAGGTGGATGGCCCCTTCTGCTAGGGTGGCGGAGCAGCGCTAGCTTCAGTCGCCGAGGGGGCAGATGGCTTCACCGCGGCTCACTACGCGTGGGCCGGACAGCAGCCGGAAGCCGCTGCGACGCTGCCCTGACGCGTCACATCGGCAAAGCTGGTTTTAGACAGATAGGTCACCAGCCTTCGTGCCTCTTTGAAAGTTATGTTTTCTTTTACCTTAATTGTCACCATTTCCTTTTCTTTTTCCAGGATGGGCACGACCGCGAGTATGCGGCGTGCTCCTCATCACAGTTAACACAATGTAGAAAACTTTCACAAGACTCCGAGGAGTGTTCGTGAGCACTGCTTTTCGCACAAGTTTGGCGGCCTCGGCAGTTCTGCGAACTATGGCCGAACCGCTGGCATTTGAAACATCGAAGGGGATTTGGCACGTATGACCTAACACGAAGCTTGATGTACCCGGCCTCGATGGACTCGGGCAGGACACTTGAGTTGAAAGTAAGTATTAGATGCTTGGTCAGGAGTTCTTTGCCGTCTCGCCTCATTTTAATCCGTTTAACATTGATGACATTCTGATCACGGAAACCCTCAAGGAGTTCAGCCTCACTCAGCTGCAACAGGTCATCATCTGAGACAACGCCACGGATGGTATTCATAGTACGGTGTGGGGTTACTGTTAATTGGGCATCTCCAAATGACACTAGATTGGGAAGTTTCTCGTATTGTTTGAGATCACGGAGTTCCAAGAGGAGATCCCCGCTTGCCATCCTAGACGCTTTGTAGCCTGGTCCAAAAATATCAGTCAAAGACTTTGAGACAAGGAAAGGTGAAATTGTATGTACTGATGTGTCTGACTTTTCAGAGTGAATGACATGAAATCGGGGGAAATTCTGTGTTTGGCGTCCAAAAAACTGGAACACATCTTCGGTGCGCCCTCTTTTCAGACGGCGATCAGGGAGTAGGGGGAATTGCTCAGCCATAGGTATAGAATTTTTCGGCAGCGACGCCAGCCACCCACCATGGAGCCCAATTAGGGGACGCTGCAGGACCTGGAAAAGACAGGTCCTGCAAAACGCCAGCTGTACGCCACTACTATAACCAAATACGTATAACCAAGGGTGGTTATAACACACAAGGTTAACCCTCGCCACCACGAATGTTGGAAGTAAATGGAAGAGATAAGAAGACAGGAAAGATTAAAGGTTAGCGAGAAAGACGAAGATTGAAGAGAAGGACAGGAAAAGGCTACTGCCGATTTCCCCCGGGTGGGTCAGTCCGGGGGTGCCGTCTACGTGAAGCCGAGGCCGAAGAGGTGTGTTGCTTCCGCCGGGGGGCCATAAAAGTCCGAACACCCGGCATCGGCTCAACCCCCAGGATCCCCTTTTCCCCGGACACGGCTTAGCCGCGCACGGCTACACGCGGAAGGGTCCAACCCTCGTGTGCTCGGGTCCGTGGTGTCGCAACACACCAAACGCCTGCTGACGCAGACGCCCCTGCGGGGCCCTAGGCGGACATCATTTACGAGGAAAACGAAAGAAATTTGTTAACAAAATAAATATTTGTACTTATAAACTCGATAGCGACAAACTTAACGGCATGTGTTCAAATTGCGGAGTTGATAGAAAACATTATAAAAGCTGAGTTCCATGTTTCTACTTTTCAAAGTTGACATGCAGACCGAAACAACGCGTCAAGTTATTTGTTCAATTTACCTGATCGCGCACGCACACCACGAGATGCAGCTCTCTGTCAAACACCTCTGTGACGTAAAAGCGTGTCATAAAGCAAGCTGCCATCGCACTTTCCAGTTCACACAATCTAATTCCGATTGTTGCTGTGCCGAACTCTCAAATGGATTTATAGTCACTTCAGCCGTATGCACAGAACGGACGCTCTATCGCACATTATTGGTCGCGAAGTCGAGCTTATGTGTCAGCACCATCGCTTTGTTAGTGTGGAGAGGTGGCAGGTGGCATGCATACAAACTTACACGGCGGCGAATCGCTGTGAGCGATTACGACCAATGGATTCGTAATAAAACGCAGTGACGGCAGTGAACTGACCATATTTGGCCCTTTAATGCCACATTTGTGCAAGAAACGCACGGAACATTCCTAGTGTGCGTCAAATAACCGCAAAACACAGCGTGTGCTTCGGTTCTTTTTTGGTGCTTTTTCTGCGTACTTGGGGTGCGTTCTGCCTACTCTGTTGCACTGCTGTTGCGCAGCTGAACTTTCTGCTATTCCTGCACTAGTGATAACAATGCCTGTATTTCTGAACAATGAAGGTAAACTAGCTAGGCCTTGTTTCTCTGCTTCATCACTTGTGCGCAATAGGACCGCCTTTTATTTTTATTTATCTGTCAAATACATAATAGTTGCCAAATACAGTTGACAAGGGTACGCCACTATGAGTGACAGCGTCGTGGCAGGATCACCACATGGCCTGACACGCCTTTGTTTTCCCTCTGTAACAGTGAGAGCGTAGCATTACAGCAGAAAGATTACCTGACAGAGTGATTTGATAATATTACAAGTGCTTAAACGCTAAACTTATGAGTTCTATTTTTTTTTCATTTCGGCAAATAATGGCCGCGACCCGCAGTCCATCTAACGCTATAGTAATGACCCCATCACAATATGCTCCAGCAACTCAGTGTTATGACGCCCTGCGTCTAGCGATGGCAATGTTACACTTGATCTTTTTGTAATGCTCTATTTGCGCTTCCTTTGATTGAACAGAATCAAAGTAGCAAAGCGCCAAAATTCACTTCCGAGGATATCTGCTATTTCTGCATAGTAAGATGTCCACACAATAAAAGAACACCTCAGCAACAGCCCGCGTGATCACTAAGCGACAGTCATACAATTATACGCCTATAAGATAAAGGGTATCCTGCGATATCACAGGATTGCGTAGGATACGTGCTTCCTACTGCTCAGCGATCCTTACATCCTCTGTATTATTTTTCGTGCTATCACATTCATTGCGAAACAATCAACGCATCACAACAGGAAATGTAAAGCACTGTGTTCAATTCCCGCAGAGAGAGACCTCTTGAGCCCCAATGTGGGAGGCCTCCTCAGTCCAGGTAGCCATGGCTCCCCGCCGCCACCCGAGCCCTGTTCACCAACCGTAGCTGGTTGTCAAGGTCTTGTGTCACCAGCAGAGCTTCCCACTAGTCTTCCGATTCTTCCTCTGAATCCGTTGCTTCCTGCATGTTATCGCCTGGTTGTGATGATGACGGTGGCACTTCTCGGTTATTCCTGCACCCCAGCATCATATGGCGCAAGGATCACTTACTTTTTTGAAAATGACGCCAAGTGTTTTCGTGATGTGGTTGAAAAACAACGAGACAACACCATTACAATGATTGTGAAGAACGGATAGCCTAAGAATCTGACATCGCACGTTCGAGAGCTGCAGTCACTGATATTACTACAGCGCGATGAAAACAGCGCAAGGCTAAATGCCTTAACAGCACCGTCACAAATGCCTACCAGTATTTGCGATCGCGCTATACAACCACGGAACAAACAGTCATTGAAGAGCATACACTCCGTACGCGAACATGCAAGCACGTAGCGCCTATCAGACGGTGCGACACGCCGTGCACCCTATGCGTGGTTCAGCCAGTGTCTTCAAGCAGTGATTCCGCTCGATCTCGCGGACAATAGCCAAGCTTCATTTCATGCGGCCCTACAACGGCACAGGGAGCTAGCTGGCAGGTGCCAGCCACGCTTCGAAGTGTTGCATGCATAATCAGCTAAATTGCAATAATAATTGGATGCCAGTAATACTGTTTTAGATCGCCGTTTTGAAACGTCGTAAAACTTAACTAGTCTTTCAAAAAATTCCTTCAAATTTTTATTAGAAACTTGCGCTTTAAGGTTTTAAACTAAAAAGTTAATTATTGTAATTAATGTAGTCATTTAATAGATCAATTCACTTTGTCTTGCAAATTTGGCCTCCCGGGTAGATAATTATCCTGTTTTGACGTCTTGCGAACACTTTTTGTAGGCTTCTTTTCGTTTTTGATGTATCCAAAGTACAGAAAAAACAGAAAACAAAGTAACATTGTGCACTCCCACAAGTAAAGTGCAATAAAATATAACTGCGCAAGGGTGGTTTTAGCAGCCTGAATTACCATGATCACTATAATCACTATGAATTACGATGACTCCAAAAACAGAGAAACGATAACCACGCGCTGAGCAGTATCATGTCTTGAGCTGACCTCCTAATGGGAAGCGGGTGCTGCAAAAGATCTTCAGGCAATGCGGAAATGTTGTCGCCAATCTGGCGCGTGTGCGCGGAAGCCGAGAAAGAACAGCGTCATCAAGCAGATGATTTCCCTCCTTGCGGAACGCTGTAGGAGTGTCACAACAGAACAGCGGGCAATTTTCATTGTGATCGCGTTCAACGCCTGCGTTGGTCTGTGTGCTGCCGCTAATTAAGGGCATTACCTTGCTTACTTCCGCGTCTAATGAGCACTCTCTTCTACCATGATCAGCGTTCCTTCATGTGACGTTACCACCGGCTCAAACGGGATGTAAAAGGAAAGCGCAGATGATCTTCGAGCCATTTCTGGCTTCTCCTGTGTGCGTTCTAGCCGGCATTTTCTTTATGGTTGTTTTGTTTGTGTGCAGTATGTATCACTCAGAACAAGAAAAAAAGTAAAGGCCACCACGCCACTGCTGACAACGACCAGGTGGCCTATACGAATGCAATTAGCTATTTTCGATGGCTTCCGCCGTAATCAACGCCTCTCATCCCCTTGAGTCACTACCGGCGTCGCGCTGCTTCCCGTATATAGCACCTTCTCAAGACACTCGACAACCCTAAGTTCATCCCGTGTTGCCTTCATTTTTCCAGTTCCGCAAGGTTATAGATAAACTTTTTGTTTGGGTGAAGCACTTACAGGTCCAAAGTCTGCTGAAGTGTGCAGCTCAGTGTTTCAGCGGATTTTGCAACTTTCTTTCGATATGTTTCAGCGAGACTACCAGAGTACGTAGCTGACGGGTTGTTTATGAGTATCATGCGTGTCCCCTTTTCGGCTGTTCAAGCAACACCAATGGAAGAATGTAAAGAGAGAGACAAAGCAAGGAAACGGGGAGCTTAACCTTTGTAGCACTCGGTTGGCTACGCTACACGTGGGTAACGGGAAAGAGGAAAGAAATATAACAATACATAAACAGAGACAATGTGCTAGCAAACGCAGATGAATATATAGTCAGAGCACTTCTATAGCCTAGTTGACTTCAAGAAGCCGATTAGCGCTTTCGTTGCCTTCTGTCCCCACACTAGAGTTCTCGGACAAAGATTCCGCTATATTTGGTTGCGAGAACGGTCTGTCCCCTAAGCTGCTCAGCGACCCGACACATAGCATATCGTCTAGAGTCAAAGAACAGACAGGCTGTTCCACAAAATGTGATCTATAGTTTCATCACATCCGGCATAACTTGCATGCGGTCCTGTTGGTCTTTCTAATGAAAAATGAATAAACGTTCATGAATGCGACGCACATCTACAGATAGCGCACTAAAGTTTAACTGTGATAAAAGTTAAGTGT
>NC_051158.1:56066693-56104740 GCF_013339745.2 Dermacentor silvarum | reverse complement strand
CGTGGTATATAAACGGGACCGCTTGCACAAGGATGCAGATTGTTTGTGCCGCTACCCCCGTCGACGAACCGCCTGATGCGGACGCCATCGCTTCCGTTTTCTCCCTGTCCCAGTTGTTTCAAATCGACAACGAGCAACGCCGTGATTTTTTATTACGAGTCCTCATGGACCTTCTGGAGTCAACGCCCGGTGAAGCCTCTCTCCGGATGTTCCTCCTCTAGAAAGGGACATTATACCGCCACAATTTCGATCACCACGGCCCCTGCTGCTCGTCATTCCATCATACCTGCGTTCGACTGTCCTCCGCCAACTTCACGACGATCCCTTGGGTGAGGGCTTGGGCGTCTCGCGCACATACGACCATGTACGCCATCGCTTCTTTTGGCCGGGTCTGGCCCGCTCCGTGCGGTGCTACGCTGCCACTTGTGAGCCCTGTCATTGCCGGAAGAAGCCCTCCGCACTTCCAGCTGGATGTCTCCAGCCAATCGACATCCCGCCCGAACCCTTTTTTCTGTGTTGGCCTAGACCTTCTTGGACAATTTCTCCTCTCGGGCTCCGGAAATAAATATGTCGCAATCGCTGCTGATTACGCTACGCGGTACGCAATCACAAGAGTCCTCCCGACAACTTGTGCTACTGGCGTCGCTGACTTTGTTCTCTACAACATCATTTTAGTCCACGTTCTCCGCGCCAATTACTCACTGACCGCGGCCGTAGCTTTCTCTCGGCAGTTGTAGAGGACATCATCCGCTCCTGCTCAACAAAGCACATGTTCAGCATGTCCTACAACCCACAGACCAACGGCCTCACGGAGCCCCTGAACCAGACAATCACCGACATGCTTTCGAAGTACGTTGCGGCCGACCACTACCACTGTGATCCTCATTTACGATATGTGACGTTCGCGTATGATTCATCGCGTCACGACACCGCCGGCTATTCACCATTCTATCTCATATATGGCCGAGAACCCGCATTGCCCTTGGACACTTTGCTGCCCTTGCCCGCACGTTCAGCCACTGAATACACCCGCGACGCGATCGCACACGCCGACCACGCGCGCCAGCTCGCCTGCACCCGTCTCGAGGCCTAGCAGGAGCATCAGAGACGCCTCCAATATTGCCATCATCGCTACGTGCACTTTTCTCCGAGTTCTCTGGTGCTTCTCTGGTCACCCATTCGACGTGTGGGCCTTTCCGAAAAGCTGATGTCGCGCTACACTGGCGCATACCATGTGGTGCGAGAAGTAACCGATGTCATGTATGAAATCACCCTAGCCGACCTTTCAGCGTCATCTTTAGCTGCAAGTGACATCGTTCATGTGGCGAGACTCAAGCCATACCACACACCTTTCACCACGGATGTGTAGTTTAACCACCGGGACGGTGCTTCTACTGCCGGGGGTGATGATACGGAACAGCTGCCAGAGTCTGTATGCACTGAGGAGAAGGAAGACGACGTGTTCTCTCTTGATATAGCGTCACCATTCTGGCTTCCGTTAGCTTCCTTTTAAATGAATTGTAAATAGTCTTGGGTACCAGCTACACGTGGCAATATACAAACATGTTATTGTTTCGAAGGCAGGTGTTCAATAATTTGGTGTTTTATTGCAAGCCTTGAAGTTTTTTCTATGTCAATGCCATCTCTTTCAATTTTATTGAGCAAGCTTGTTAAGCAATGAGATAATCTATTCAACCCATATTTGGTACGTGAAAAAGGTGACAGCCATTTTCCTTTTTTGCTAATGTTACACGAGTTAACTAAGGGTGATGGAAGGTTACACAACTGCAAAAATGCACGGTTGTTGCACAGGAAACATTTTTGCCAGTTTAGAGCAAGGTTAAGATTATAAATTTGTTTCAGGGGGCAAATTTTAAGGGTTGCAAACAGCTCTCGAGGGCATCATACTGGGAATTTGCTATATGGCAACTGCTCTCTTCTGGAGCACAGTCAACTTCTGCAAATTGACTTTCGTAGTATTACCGCATACTAAGTGACAATACGTGAAGTGAGGGGAAAATAGGGTGTTGTAAATCATTTGTTTAACGTTACATGTCAAAAATATATCGCAGTCTACAGGGCCCTCCGCAAGGTTTAGCTAAACGTGTAGCGATAAGACCTACGCCATCATTCCAGGTCAGATGATCACTAAAAACAACTCGCAAGGTTCTGACATTTGATGCCAGTTTTAAACTATCAGATCCAAACTTTAGTCTAAACTATTCATTGGTATGTCGTTGTGGCGGGGTGAAAAGCATAGCCTTAGTTTTTGTAGTATTCAGTGTTAGCGAGTTAACTGTGCTCCATTGAAGCAACTGCTCTAGTGAGGTATTGGAGACGACCTAGAGGCTGCTTATATCGCGTGATCTAAAAATTGTCCGCTCTATCACTAATGTGAAGAGGGGTGCAATCAAAGCTTGTGTTGACTGGTTTGTGGCACGAGCGCGTGCCGAGCACGAGCACGAGCGAAAACTGAGGGGCGCCAACGATCCTGCTCCGGAAGACTTCCACTCCGCGAAGATGGTTAACCAGCGAAGCTGAAACGTGTGGCCCTGGTGTTTATCACTGAGTTAATCCCGAAGGATCGTTGAAGTATTTACCAATTATGAAGTTGCACACACGTTCGGCTCCGACAGAGAGAACGACGTCTGTGACGGTATGCCCAACGTCCGCCGTTGTCACTTGCGTGCGATGTCTCGAGTTTGTTCGGCAGCGTGGTTAGCAGCATTTGCCCGCCACTGCCGCTTCGGATTTTTCGAAATTAAATTGCGTGAAAGTTAAATCTTTCCGTTATGTAAGACAATGAATTGCTCATTGTCAGTGTCTCAGGGTGGTGAACACGACGCAAGGAACGTTTCAGTTAGGGAAAGCCTTTATGGGGCACGATCATAAGAAGAATACAAATATCCAGAAAGCACGCGTTACCAACCCATAGCAAAGCCTTAACATCCGACAAACTATATACAAAGCTTGTTAATTCAAAATATTGTCTTGAATCCTTGCACACGACGTATTATGAGGTCCAAAATATTTACATAAAGTCCATCGACGTGGCCACGTCACGTCGTCGTCGCTGCTTCCGGCGACACGTTGTTGGGCCCGCTGATGTGCCATAGAGTCGGCGTCGCTGAGTCCGACGTTCGGCCCACGGTTGAGCTGGTCAGGGGGTCAGGAAGGTGAGGTGACCTAGCGCCGGGATCGCCCGGTCAACTCCGCAAGCCCGCGGATTGTAGCCGCAGGGAATCTGGGAAGCGGCGCCGCAGCCTACAGCTGCGGCTTCCGGAGGAACGTCGTCCCCTCAGCTCTCGGGTCGCGGCCGCGGCAGCTGAAGAACAGCTTCCACTGTGTTGTCGCCGCCTCCGCGGTCCATCCGTCCTGTACCACCTCCAGCTCCTTCTGCCTGCCTTCATCCCAGAGAGTAGCTGGGCTGGTCTCTTCGGGTACGTGTCCCTTCTCCCATTGGCCACGTGGCTGCGCGTGCACTTTTGCGCTTCTTCTTCTGCTTTCATATTGTATTCTTTTTATTGAGACGCTCTTATTTTCTAACTTTTTTTTATTTCTGCCACCGACTCGTCGTGTCTTCTTGTTCTCTTCTTTTTTCTTCTTTTATTGGCTCATAACACACACACCCTTAAGCAATGTCTCATACCCCCATAAACGCGGCCTCCCCATTATGACGACAGAAGCAAAGTGAAATTATACGCTGGAATGATAAGCGGCAACGCAGCCAGCTGTGGAAGCAGACGACGACGACGAACGCGGGAGCAGTGGCACGAGCGCGTGACAAGCACGAGCACGAGCCAACGAGCCGCCTGCGGAATTAGACGAGGACTCTCGAGCAGCTCTCAAAGCAGCTGTTTTTTTATCATTACATCGCTGGCGCAGGCTAGCGTATACAAGCTTTTCTCGAAAAAAAAAAATGCTTTTGTCATCTGCATAAACTATGAATTGGGCGTCTTCAGAAATGTTTATTTCATCAGTGATGTAGAATGGAGCAGTATCGGCCCTGGTATGCTACATTGTTTGTAATCGCTCAGCCGTTTCTCTCACATCAGATTGTTCTGACATGATGACCACGCATGGTTTTCTGTGCTTTAGATATGAAATAAATAACTGAATATGCGCACCACAAAATCCGTAATGCTCTGGTTTCGTAAATAAATTTCGGTGTTTAAGTCTATCGAAAGCTTTGAAATAGTTAATAAAGACACCTAATATAAATTCCTTGACATAGTAAACATGGTTGGGCGAGTTGGTTTACTGACGAACTATAAGTTCCTCGTTTTCAAAACTGGTTAATATTAGCTCCTTTTGTGTAAGCGACGACAACTACGTTGACATTCCTTCACGGAAGCCGAACTGTTTCGTCATTATGATTCAGTGTTTATCACAGAAAGGCGTTAATCTTTTGCAAATAATTTTCTCTAATCCTTATCATATGACGGGTAGGAGCGAGTGAGTGACATCATCATCATCAGCCTATATTTTATGTCCACTGCAGGACGAAGGCCTCTCCCTGCGATCTCTAATTACCCCTGTCTTGCGCTAGCGTATTCCAACTTGCGCCTGCAAATTTCCTAACTTCATCATCCCATCTGGTTTTCTGCCGACCTCGACTGCGCTTCCCTTCTCTTGGTATCCATTCTGTAACCCTAATGGTCCACCGGTTATCCATCCTACGCATTACATGGCCTGCCCAGCTCCATTTCTTCCGCTTAATGTCAACTAGAATATCGGCTATACCCGTTTGTTCTCTGATCCACACCGCTCTCTTCCTGTCTCTTAACGTTAGTCCTAAGATTTTTCGTTCCATCGCTCTTTGTGCGGTCCTTAACTTGTTCTCGAGCTTCTTTGTTAACCTCCAAGTTTCTGCCCCATATGTTATCACCGGTAGAATGCAATGATTGTACACTTTTCTTTTCAACGACAGTGGTAAGCTCCCAGTCAGGATTTGGTGATGCCTGCCGTATGCACTCCAACCCAATTTTATTCTTCTGCAAATTTCTTTCTCGTGATCAGGGTCCCCTGTGAGTAATTGGCCTAGATAAACGTACTCCTTTACAGACTCTAGAGGCTGACTGGCGATCCTGAATTCTTGTTCCCTTGCCAGGCTATTGAACATTTCTTTGTCTTCTGCATATTCATCTTCAAACCAATTCTTACACTTTCTCGATTAAGGTCCTCAATCATTTGTTGTAATTCGTCTCCATTGTTGCTGAATAGGACAATGTCATCTGCAAACCGAAGGTTGGTGAGATATTTGCCGTTGATCCTCACTCCTAAGCCTTCCCAGTCTTGTTTGGAGGTAGTGGCCGAATACTGCACCAGGGAGGCCAATTCCTGTTCTGGTGAGGGAGTGACTTTGATGAAGCTTAGTGGGCCTGCCTAGTTTGGTTGCACCTGAACTAGTATAGCCCCACTAGCTCTCGGCAATTTTTTTGCCGGTGTCAGGCACCACTCCATGCCTGAAAATGTGGTGGACTGGAGTAGGATTTGAACTTACGACCTTCAGATTTGAAGCCGGGTATTCTACCTCTGCTCCACGCCACTTTATTTTAAACCCGGCGATTGGGAGGCCCGGGCCTGGGGCGGCCTAGATGGCCACTGGGAGCTGTTGCTCCCGCACGGCATCCATGGCTCGCTGGACGGGCCAAAGCTGGTCTAGGAGTTCTGAGCTGAGCAGCGTGGCCGACCACCGCGCCCGTAGATTTTCCGGGGAGACTGCCATTTTTTGCTTGATATATTTTACATCCCCACAACATGTGCTGAAGGGTGGCTCTAGCAGACTTGCATAGCTTGCTTATATAGCTGGTGTATATCTTGGGGTAGAAAGTCTTGAACTGCATGGGACTCACATAAGTTTCTGTTTGTAATCGCCTCCAAGCAACGGACTCAGTTCTGTTTAGTTTAGTGTGAGGTGGTGGTAATATTCGCCTCTGATTTTGATAGAATTTGGTAATATCGATAAATCTTGTTAATCTGTCTTTTTCTCTCTATATCTCCTCCTCCGCGTTCCCCTGACCAATGGAAATCACTCTTTGATCAGCTCGGCGACTAAGACCTCGAGCTTCGCGGTGTGCTACCTCGTTGGGGTTGATTGCGTGAATGCCTGGAGTCGGTATGCGCTGGGAACCAGAGCAATTGCCTGCCGTTCTTCTCTGCGTTATAGAATTTTGATTTGTTGACTATGATGAAGTGGCACGCCTCAGGAGAGATCCTACCCTTAGCATAGTTTCTGATGACCGCCTCATAATCGCTAATTATGTATTGAGCATTTGTGGAGACCAATGCTAGTGCAATGGCTACCTCCTCTGCTGTCTCGGAATGTTTGGTATTAACTGACACGCTTGTAAGGGGCTTTTGGGTGTGATCTACGACTACTGCCACGTAGCTATTTCTGTGTGGGTATTCAGCCGCGTCTACGAAGGCTGCTCTGTCGTCTGAGTCATAGCTTCTGATCATTTTCTCTGCTCTACTCGTGCGTCTGCCCTTGCTGTAAACTGCATGCATGTTCTTGGGTTTATTTGTTACTAGGAGTTTGTCGCGAATTTCTCTCGTTATCGTCCTCTTTTCCCCGTATTGATTGTGGTAATTCATTCCTAGCTTGCGTAGTATATGCCGTCCTGTTTTGGTTTTGGTTAGTCGTTCCACCTGGGATGTTTGTTGGGCTTCTATGAGTTCGTCCAGTGTGTTGTGGAGTCCTAACTTTCGGATAAGATATGTGGTCGTACTGAGTGGAATCCCTAGTGCTAGTTTGTATGCATTTTTTTGAGGTTGTGAATTTTGGTCTTTTCAGCTGCAAACCAATTGTGGAAGGCTGCTATGTATGTGATCTGACTGATTATGAATGATTGTATGAGCCGTATGATACTTTCTTCCTTCATTCCCTGGTGCTTGTTAGTAATTCGTTTGATTAATCTCATGGTGTTCGTTACCTTTGTGTCTAACTTCCTTATGGTTTCTCTGTTTGTACCTTTGTTCTCGATTATTAGACCCAGTACCTGACATTGACTATTGGGATATTCCGCCCGTTCTTGGTGTGTAGCTTGATTAACTCATGAGCCTCGTTTCTGTCGTATCCTTTGGGAGGCCTGCCCCTAAGTGTGGGGCGGTATAAGAGAAGTTCGGACTTTTCTGCAGAGCATGTGAGGCCTGTTCCTATGAGGCGTTCCTCTACTGTGTTTATTGCGGCCTGGAGTCGTTGTTCTATTAATCCGTCGCTACCAACACAGACCCAGATAGTAATATCGTCCGCATATATTCTGTGATTGAGGGACTCTATGTGATGTAGTTTTTCGGGGAGTCCAATCAAGACGAGATTGAACAGCATCGGGGAGATGACAGAGCCTTGAGGCGTGCCCCCCCCCCCCCCCACCCGATGTCGATTTCGGGTAGCGTGAGTCATCCAACAGAGAAGACTGCTTTCCTATCTGATAGCAACTTCTTGATATAGTTATACGTCCGTTGCTCTAGTCCTAATCGCTGGATGTTTTCCAACATGGTTGCGTGGTTTGCATGATCAAAAACCTTTTACGATCAAGGCCCAAGATGGCCCTTGTAGATCGTGTTTCATAGTCGATTATCTGATGCTTAAGTTGAAGCATCGCATCTTGTGTCGAAATTAGGATGGATAGTTGGGCGTGTTGGTTAAGCATGATCTGAAGTGAAGGCGCGAAAACGACGACGGTGGAAGAGACACATAGTGAAGAGCCCGATGTACAAGAAATATACGACGTTAGGATGGATAGTTGGGCGTGTTGGTTAAGCATGATCTGAAGTGAAGGCGCGAAAACGACGACGGAAGAGACACATAGTGAAGAGCCCGATGTACAAGAAATATACGACGTTAGGATGGATAGTTGGGCGTGTTGGTTAAGCATGGTTAAGTAAGCAAGCAAGCGGGACCAGTGTGACCCCGGCCGCCCCGCAATTAATCGTCTGGCATCGTACTTGAAGACGAACGCCTACTGCTTACTCCCATCGGACAAAGAAGGCGGCTTTGCCGTATTTCCACGAGAGTTATACAAGGTGAAGGCGTTGGAAGCCTTAAGTTCTGTCTTCCATTGTCACCATAATGTATCGCTCAATAAGTTGAAATGTGAAGCGAAGAAGATGTGCGAAAAAATGAACCTGTCAAAATTAGCTAGGGACATTAAAAATAGCAAAGTGCGCACACTCGAGGTTTGTTTTCAGCACCAAGACCCATAAAGATAACTGCCCTTTAAGAGTAATAGTGTCGAGCGCAATACGTGGCAGAAGTGTTTAGCTGCCTTTCTGTTAGCAAGGCTCAAGCTTCTTACAGTAGACGACCCTTACCTCGTAAAGGATTCTACACAAGTAGTTGACTACCTGTCGAGGCAGCCAGTGATGGAATTAGAGGCCTTTTCCGTAGATCTGAAGGATCTATATTATAGCATGCCAAAAGCAGAATTGCTTCAGTGCGTCCAGGAAGGCATTGACAGTTATGGCTCCCTGGCATTTCAAAATGAAGCGGGTATTCCGGAAGACAAATTCCTGGCCATGCTCGAACTATACCTGGCTTCCACCTATATTGAATGGGACAGTCGTTTGTACCTGCAAAAGAGCGGCGTTTGCATAGGTTCCTGTTTAGCTCCGATCTTGAGCGACTTATTCTTAGCTCGCGCTGGCAGAACTATGTCTAGCAGTCTAGATGGTAGCGGTGTTGTCAAAGTTTTTAGATTCGTTGACGACTTCCTAATTTTCGTAGATAAGAATTTCATTGACGCCGACTTGGTCGTTAGTCAAACATTGACAACCTTCAGGCAGACTTTATCTCCCATAGAAGTGACCCACGAACTTTCGGTAGATTCCTCCATCAGGTTTTTAGATCTTAGATTGTTTTTAGCAAGTAACCACGTCTGTTGGCAGTATGAACCTCGGGCAAGTAAACCTTTGTTACCTTTTAGTTCCTCTCACTCAAAGCTAGTTAAACGAAGCATTGCTAACATGTGCCTGCTGAATGTTTTTAAGAAGTCCTGTTCACATGGAGCTGCGGCAAGTTTTCTCAAGCAGATCGACCGACTGGAAGAGGCAGGTTACCCACAGCCTGTTCTAGTTTCCGTAGCGGAAACAATCCTGAAGAAGTCCCGAACATGCCAACTGGACCAGGAACCACCTCGCGAAAAAGAAAAGGTAGCCGTCATACCTTACATACACCGCACGTCGCACAATTTGAAGAAGATTGCCAAGCGAGCTAACGTAAATGTCGTGTTTTCTGCCCCGTGCAAGCTTTCCAAGCTCTGTAGAATGACTAACCCTTTTTTCCGCAAGGCACCGGCCTGTGTCACAAAACATGGCAACAAGTACGTAGATTGTCAGGCAGGAGTAGTTTACGAAATTCCTTTAGATTGCGGTAGAAAGTACGTGGGCCAAACCGAGCAGTGCCTGAATGAAAGGCTGAGGCAGCACAATAACAAAGTCAACATTGGGAGAGAGGGCCACCTGGCAATTCACTGTAGAGACTGCAAATGCAAGCCAGACTTCTACGCCTGCGCTGTGGTTGCCAGAAGCCGTGACAAATGGGTTCGCTTAATAATTGAGGCCAAAAGGATCATTGAAGCAGGTGATAAGTGCGTAAGTGTTGCCTCAATATCTCTATCACGCAAAGAACTACTTTACCTGAACGCGAATGCGCACTGAGAAACTGTGATTGTGCTCCCTGTATAAATTAGTGGCGTTCTTTTCTAATTAAACATTGTTGGAAGCGGCGCCCTGTGTGTGTGTGCTCTATCTTCGTCCGTCGTCGTTTTCGCGCCTTCACTACAGATCATTGTGTCGAAAGGTTTTTGCGAAATCCTATCATTGTATGTGGCTATATGTTATTATCCTCTAAGAAGTTATCTACTCCGTTTAAAATTACATGTTCCATTAATTTTCCGGCACAAGATGTTAGGGAGATCGGTCTGAGGTTCTCAACCTCGAGCTTTTTACCAGGTTTTGCAATAAGCGTTATCGTCGCTTTCTTCCATTGAGCTGGTACTTCTCCATTTATCCAGCACTCGTTTATATATTCCGTTAGGTTGGTGATCGATCCATCATCGAGGTTCCTGAGAGTCTTGTTTGTTGTACCGTCTGGGCCTGGGGCTGATTTGGTGTTCAACGTTTGTAGGGCCGCGCGGATTTATGCCTCCGTGAATTCGTCGTTTAATTTTGCGTTGATATTCCCGTTGTAGCTGGGATGGTATCAAGGGGGTGCCTGTGTTATGTATTTCTGCTCTAATTTATTGAGAAATTCCTCTTCTGTGCCCCCATAGGCGCCTATTAACTTATTAATGGCTTGTCTGTGGTTTTTCTTGTTCTTCTCAGGGTCCAGCAGGAACCTAAGCATGTGCCAGGTTTTGCCGGTGCTTAATTGTCCGTCCATGGAATTACATATCTCGTCCCATTGTGGCTTGCTCAATTGCGCAGCATATTCTTCTATTTCTTTGTTGAGGAGTGCTATGCGCTCCCTCAATTTTCGGTTATGCATCTCACCTTTAAGTCTATTTTGCAGCGACTGCTTAGTTTCCCAGATGTGGAGAAGTATGCTGTCGCATTTCTCCAAGTTAGATTCAGGTGGTGCTATTTTCATGGCAGCTTTGAAGTCATCCCTGAGCTCTTTAATCCATTGTTCTATGTCTGTGATGGATCGTTGGTGTGTAGCCTCTCGCGATCTACGAAGTAGTTCCCAGTCTATTAATTCGATCTGTCGTTCCTTCTGTCTATTCGGCCCTTCTTTGACGAGTAACTCCGATATGCGGTGGTCGCTACCCAAATCTTCTAGTGTGTTGCGCCACGTCACATTTTCAATATTCTTGGTAAATGTTAGGTCTGGGGTTGTGTCCCTGTTTAACGCCGTGCCTACTCTGGTTGGTGTACCGGGGTTTGTGAGTAGCGTGAGGCCTAATTCTTGCAAGTCATTCCATAAGACCCTTCCTTTTGGTCTGGAAAATAGATATCCCCACACAGTGTGTGGGGCATTAAAGTATCTTCCTATGACTACCGGATTTTCTCCAGCTAGTTTGAGTGATTGTGCGCAGAATTAGGTTTTTAGCTCTGCACTTCACTTCGAGTGGTACTTGCCAAAAACCGTTTGTGCGATCATGTTTCGAAAAATATATGTTTTCCCCGCTACCGCGAGCATCAGGTATGTCTTTGGGATTTGTTCGGCATCCGCGACTCGTACACTGTTATTGCTCCGGAAATCAATGCACTCTCGTTACCTTTTGTATAGCTTTTTAGCTAGAACCAAAGGTAAAAGGGCCGTGGTGATCTAACATCAAGGTCTCTTGTAGTTGCTTTTCGAGGTCAAGGACAAATTCGTATGTCTTTTTAACAGTCGATTACACCTACTTTTAACATGATGGAGAAATTGAAAGAATATTGTGCAGTGTGAATCAGTTCTGGAATTAGCTCAAGGCGACATTCGAGGACGGCCGTGTTGCTGGGACTTCCGAAAATGAGTCGTTATATGTCACTAACAGTTCTTTCAATACAGACGGTTGGCTTTCATCAAGGGTGTCATATGTGAGAATTCTTTCGATTCCCCAACCTGCCTCAGCTTTAGAGCTTGGTAATCGGGTTTTAGCTTCTGGTTCTTCTACCACGACAAACGGGGAATTTTGGAACGCCGGTAATGGTTGGCGCTCTTTATACCGTTTCATCATGTTGATCTTGAATAGCTTAGCAATATGGCCAACGTCCAACCAGTATTCATTTAAAGTTCGATTTATCTGCAGCGACTATCAATGGTCCCTTCAGTTGCAAGTTGAGTTTATCATTGGTTGGGAGTGCTATGAGCAAGCGATCTCCTCTCTTCAGCTGTTGAGAACTGTTCCGGTCGTAGTACCCCTCCTGAGTCCTTGGGCATTGCACAAATTCTGGGGTTGAATTCACGAAGCTTTTCGTTGGTATCTGTTATTTGTAATTACAAGGGTGATTACATGGGAGTTACATGGGTGATTTCGCATTTCGCCCCCTCCGAAGTGCGGCCGCCGTCGCCAGGATTTGATCCCACGACCTCGTGCTTAGCAGCCCAACACCTTAGCTACTAAGCAACCACGGTGGGTAAACCGGGTAAGTTACCATCCTGTTTAGTAGCAATTTCGTGATTTTTTTATCATTATTTCAGCTATTTCGTTCTCATTGATGGATTTTAGTGTCCTAAAGAAATAATCTCGCTACGAGAGAAACCGTATTGACAATACTGAAGTATTCTTGAGCACCTGGTTTTATAAAAACCAAAAAACAGCCGCAGAGGTAGCACAGGAAGAAGGAGGCAGCACTCTTCCTCATAAGTTTGAACTTCCCCCTTCCAGGTCTTTAGTGCTGTTTTGTTATTAACTAACCGCTCTACACCCTTCTTATTTGCTAATGAAGTCCGCATTCTTCTTCATATAGTTTTCTTTGTTGAACATATAAAGCACGACTCTCGAGTATAATCTTCCACCTGGTCCAAGTGAAACACGTCCTCCATTGCCAGGAATAATGCGCGGAGCCGCATGATCGTAAGCACAAAGCCATATCAACAGAGCCACCGCATTGGGTAAGCTGTACGCTGGCTCACAGTTTTGACTAATAGAACACTAAGTCTCTTAACTACAAGACTGCGCGTTGATACCTCCACGCCTTCTAAAAAATTGCTGGCTCTCCCATAATCGAGAGTAGATGTAAGCATGAAATGGCAACCATATGGCGTCTTTTGCTGTCCGTGGTGCCGCCGCCTTCAACCTTGTTTCTTCTACCAACACTCCAACGCGCTCAGCATCTGCCACGACTTCTTACCAGCGAAGCTGTTTAAACTGGTCGTTTGCCGTCAGTTGGATGGATGGATAGAATAACTTTACTGAAAGGTCCTGCGAGCTACAGGGCACAAGGCCCCATATAACGGGATACTCCCACGTTGGGACCCGGAGTTCTAACTCCCTGGCCGCATCGAGGGCTCGCTGGAATGCCCAGAGCTGCTCCGGCACGTCCGTGCTGCGTAATGCTTCTCGTAGCCTGGCGGAGTCTTGATTCTTGTTTGCGTGGGTCCGTCGACAGGGCCAGAGCAAGTGATGTACGTCTAGTGTGCTAAGGCGATTTTCGCAATATGATGCGAAAATTGGCTGGATGATGCGAAAAAGGCTCAGGCATGTAGTAATGTAGTCTGTTCTGCGTGGGGTACGTGTTGGTTTGAAGCATTCTGAGGCTTCAGGCCTGGTGAGCTTATTGTGAAGTGTGCTGTATATTCTGCGGTCTCTAGGTAAAAGTGCTTTGTGATCTCGTTGTATGTGGAGAGAGGGTTCCGATTCTCGCCGGGATGGTCACGACCAGAACAGGTGGCATCGCAGAGGGTTAGGTCTTGTGCGCTGCTGTGAGCCGTCAGTTGTACGCTGGAAAACCTCACCGAACTATGACGTCATCGCTCGGAGAAGGTACCACCCTCTCCCAGGTTACCCTCGCCACAGCGATTATTTGCCTGCATTTGTCATGAGCAAATCGACAAATTTTGTGCACTCGTTCAAATTTGTCGCTTGATAAAGTAAGCTCCAACCTTTCAGCGCAGAGTTTGATAACTTTTTGCTCTGAAGTCGCCCAGTCTTCACCGGCCTCATCGCGGATGCCAAAAAAAAACAGTAAATTGATCTACGTAGCTTGTTTTCGGCGTCCTTGCACCTTGAAGTTATTGATTTTAACTGGCGTGAAAATGACTGGATGCTGTCAGGTGTTTCTCCCCCAGATTCTTCACGTAAGCTAAGGATGGACTCGAGAGTGGCGACTCTGTCCTTAAGGCATTTCACCTCAGCGTCTGTGGCGTCTTGCTTCTCTTTTATCCTGTTAAGTTCCACCAAAATTGCAGTTTGGCCTGCTTCTATCCTGCTTACAATGTCTAACACAGAATCTTCAGGTCCAGGATTAAGTTCGACGTCCCCCGACAGCATCAGTCGCAACGAGACACAGAAATAAGCATGATGTCGCACAATGCACCACAGAGCACGCTTGACACTGTCATGGAACTGAATTGGCCACGACACCGCCATTAGACAGCAATTATTACACTTAAAAGCTCAGGCATTGTCCAGGTAACTAACCTGTAACAACAGAGCGGTGAGCGTCCCATTGTCGTAGCGGCGTCGTGCCCAGCAGATAGCGGTTGTGGCGGGCTTTTATATCCCGCGCCGGATCGGATGTTCGTGCCGGTGCATTGCCCGCTTTTCCAGGTAGTGATTCCGTCATCAGCCAAAGTGTGTGCAGTATACCACGCAGGCGCCCCCATGGTCTGAGGTAGATCCACGATTCCGTCGTTGACAGGGTTCGTCCAAGAAGACCACGCTTGCGCGTCCAAGATACGCGGCTTACCTACGGAGCCATGTTCAAGAAGGACGATAGGACGGCAGGTCAACCCGAACAGGAGGAACTGTAACAACAGGAGCGCTGAGCGCTCCATTGTCGTAGCGGCGTCGTGTTCTAGCGAAATCGAGAGAGAACTCGCAGTATTCCAAATGCAACCTTCACACTATAACAAAAATGCCCGACAATTGATTAAAAACTGGTTTTTCAAGAGGCAGATTGTTGTAATGGCTAATTCTGCTGTTTTGGAAACTTTGAAATCGCAGTCGCCTACGATGACCAACCAAACTGCGGTTCCTTTTTTTTAACTGGCTGCTACGCGACAAACGCCAGGTACCAGATACACGACGAAAGCTGCACTCGGTCAAAAATGGTTCGCGTTAAAATAAGCCGCTTCACTCGAATGGCGAAATAATTGCAGCGATAGCATTGTGTTGGGGTTGCCCCGAAATACTGGGACGGCATTCTACTATGGGTAGATTTGACATTTTGTCGCAACGCACCACGCAAAGCAAATGCTGCTGGCATAAGGAACAGATTCCTGGAAGCTGCCAGGCGTCTCACCACGTTGGCGTGATCGGGAGCGTCGTCAGTCGCTTTGGAAAAGTCACACTTTGACAGTGCAGATAAGACCGAAGCGAAACCGTTGGCCTTAGCGTCCCGTCAGATATTAGATGAAGTGATCTTAACATTTACTGTCTCTTCAACTCAGACCAATGCATACACACAGCAGTTCAATGGGAACGCTTGTGTGCTCCCTGTATGCTTGTGGCCACCGCTCATGTCAGCAGTGGAAGGCATTAAGACCGCCACCGACCCGCTTGCGCAGGGCAACATATATGGCGCATAAGGGATGGTCGATAAATTTCTTGTTCGATTAACAATTATACATTCATTATTTCGGCATTTAATTGAATAATCACTTGCGATGCAAGGTTTTCCATCCATTATTTCATTCATATAATTTTTTTCCGGGCACGTTAAAAAGGTTGAGAGACAGTTATCTACTTTTGTAGGACCCTATTATAATGTTTCAGGTGGAATGAACTTAGAACTACAAGTGTATACAGTTTAATAAAGAATATTAATTTTATCGGAAACTAAATGGAGTTAGCACTACTGGCCTTTAAAAATGTAGACAATATTTCGCGCAACTCCTGTCAAACTCACGAAAACGATCACTCGAACTTGTCCAATTGATTAAGTCGAGTAAATGAAGTGTGGGCATCGATGACGATTATTCCGTGCGCGGGAAACCTTGAATCGATTAATTGGTAATCGATATTAGCTACCCCATGGCATGTCCACTTCGCTTCGTCGTTTTGAGAGCCAAGGGCACTCTGCAACTTTAGAGATCCTATAACCATGCGGGCCTCTGCTGCGCATGCGCCGTCAGCAACGGGATAGCATGAATGCGGCAGCGCTGGCTTCGGCGGCAGTGTTCCTTTAGGGTGCAGTATAATGGCTCGGTGTATGCATGTGACTGTATGAATTACAGAGCAACCTTGAATACCTTACACTATTATTGCCAAAATCGAAAAAAAGAACATTACGTGGAATTGCCTCAGGGAGTTATCTGAACGATGCGTAGGCATTTCGTAGTAACGACCTGGTGTTGAGTGCTCACACTCAACCCTGCTGGTAATCCTAGCACTGCTCAGGGGCTGCGGTCATCTTGGTGAAACTAGGGTAAATTCTAAACATGAACTGATGCAAGCAAACTACTGCAGGTGGCGGCGCCAGGTGCGCTGATGACATTCCCATCCGAAGCCACGGCTGCTCCACAGTCCTGGCTTACTAAAGGTATGCTTAGTGCGTGCCTGATTGCAAACGTCACGTAGTCACAGAGACACGCTCGGGCCACTGCTGGCGCATTGGTCGTCGTCTTTTTCCACAGCTGGCGAACTTGAAAGCGATCGTCATACGCGAAGAACGGACGGAGGCTCGGACAGTCTTCTCGTTGGATAACCATAAAAATGCTTACGCATATAATAGAACACGGACATTCTAAGAATCACCCGCTTTGGGAATAAAATGAATAGGATACAGACAGGATTTCTCACAGCTGAACAGCTCAGTTACGTGCATAAGATTACAAGCTTACGTCTGAATGTCACGGCATGATATACACTGACGCGTGTGCTCTAGGCAGACGACAACGACGGTGGGGGCATTAACGGACTCCGTTCAATGGGTCAGTGGGATTTTGCCGACGACGAAGAAGACGTGTCTCTGTTCTGTTTTGCTTAAACAGGTTGTCCTGCTGTTCTTGAAGAATATATCCCTGTCTTGTCGTAGCGTTGTACCGCGAAACTGGTGGAGGTGCTGGGTATTGAACACGCCTGATGCTCCGGGCTCCTTCTGGGAGTGGTTCATCTAGCCCGGACGCATTGTCACCAGTTGTGACACCCGTACATCGCTTCAGTCGTCGACTGCTAGGCCTTGCCTCGGAGTTCTCCCCTCTTCAACCACCTCTTTCCAGGAGCTCCACATATCTGGCAATGGCCGAAACCAGCCCACCGCAAGCACCCCCATGCAGCCGGTCACCCAATCAGTAACAGCAAACCGCACTTCTTCCGCTGGTTCCCGATCGATATCACGGTGCAGCCTTCGAAGACATTGAAGTCTGCCTTGACAACTACGAGCGCGTCGCCCAGAATAACCAGTGGACTAAGCAGCAAAAGCTCTGCCACGTCTATTTCGCCTTTGACGACGGCGGCCGTACTTGGTACGAGAACCGCGAAGCTAGCCTAACTACATGAAACGACTTTCCGTGGAAATTCACCGATACTTTTGCAAGTGCCGACCGACGCGACTGCGCCCAGCAGTTGATGCAGCTACGGGTGCAACAACCCAATGAGTCGGTCACGATGTTCGCCGAAGACATGGCCCGTCTCTTTCGTAGAGCCTACCCGAACATGACCGAGGATAGGAAGTTGCGCTATCTCATGCGAAGTGTAAAAGAGCAGTTGTTCGCTGGGCTTGTGCGGAATCCACCAGTCACCGTCACTGATTTTGTCAAAGAGGCTACGGCTATTGATCGGGCCCTTCATCAACAATGCAGGCAGTGCGATCGACTGTCCACCAGCACTGCAATCAATGGCGCCGCATTGACTCCAGAGTATCAGAGCCACTTGCGTGAATTGATCAGAGAGCTCGTCAGAGAAGAAATTCACAAGATCCTGACACCGACACTGGATAGCCCAGTCGCGTCAATCACCGAAGTGGTGCGCAACGAAATCAGGCAGGCGTTACCGGCAGCCGATCTTCCAGACCACCAGTGTCCAATGAGTTACGCCGCCGCTGTTCGATGTCCACCACCAGTTACAACCACACCCGTGCCACCACCCTCCGACAGCCGCTCCTTGGTCGCCGCCGCAAGAGGAGGCTTTAGGGTGCGCACCCGTGATGCCGATGCCGTCATACCGCCAGCCGTCATTCGCCGCGCCTTGGTCCACACCGCGAACCGACCCTACGAGACGGCCACAATTTCGGAGATCCAACGCGCTGGCGCACCGCCGATAACCACCCTCACTGTTTTAACTGCGGGGTGCGGGCCATATTTAGCGGCATTGCTGTTATCGGGACACATCATTTCGACCTCTTCGTCCGTGGTCTGGTGGTCGACGTGCAGAGGGTGACTCCTTGGTACTCCGTGACGATGCTGCTTTTCAGGGACCTCCCATAGCGCACCTGAATGATGAATCCGTGCCCAAATGATCGGACCGATTTCGGCCGTTAGTCGCGCTCTCCAAACCCTCCATGCCAGATGCCTGCTGGACGTACTTTTGCTGACCTTCAAGGCCGAAGGTCGCCCAGCCCCCACCGGGGAAACTGAAGGCGGCGACGTCTGGGGGTAAGGTTGCAGGCCCACCGCAAGACTATAAAAAGCCCCCAAGTCGCCCGCTGCAGAACGCCGATAAGCCGATAACCACCGACCCCAAAGAAATTCTGAGCGCCGACCTTGATGTTTTCGCGGATGGGCAGCCAGTGACAGCGTTAGTCGACCCTGGTGCTGACTTCTCTATAATAAGTCAGGAACTCGCCCTCCGCCTGAAGAAAGTAAAGACGCCATGGACGGGACCTTTCATAAGGACGGAAGGCGGCCAATTATTGGTGCCTACTGGAAGATGTACTGCAAAAATTAACATTGGAGATTCTTCTTTCGTGGCTGGTTTCATCGTTCTTCTTGCGTGCTGTAGAGATTTGATTATTGAATGGATTTCCTAAGGGAATATGGCACCGTAAATAACATTCGGAACCGCATGGTGACGTTTTATAAGAGCCCTGGTTTAGGTCATTGCTTATCGCCGCAACACAACCCCTTTCGTCGAACAAAAGACGACCTCGTAATCTCACCATGGTCATGTATCCTTGTTTCGGTGGCCTGTGACGTACTGTTTCATTGCGAAGGAGTTGCCGACCAAATAACCATTTTGTTGCTTAATAACGGTATCCCGGTCGCACGAGGAATTGTAAATGTCACTGACGGGCGCACGAATCTATTGCTAACAAATTTTAGCACAGAAAGACAAGACCTTCCAAAAGGCGCGGCTGTGGCTTAATTTGACGGTGTTGCAGATGTTCGCGGCTGCTGTTCACTACTCGAAGAAGCACCTACACAAGATCCAGCTCCTTTACTTGATGTCAGCACTGTTTTGCCGCAGCACGACCGAGAACGGCTTCTTACGCTATTGGCCCAGTTCAACGACTGCTTTGCGTCGAAGAGTCAGTCGGACGCCTCTAACAAAGCACCGAATATTTACAGAGGATACGGCAAGACCAATTCACCAAATCCTTACCGTGTGGCTCCCAAAGAACGTGAAGCCATACAACAGCAAGCGACAAAAAATTACTCCATCTCCCGCTAAAGGGAACCATGTGTGGATGCGAAGCAGCGAGGAGATGGTTAGCTTGAGCAGGAGATGGTTTCACGGCAGCGGCCTGAGCGCTCATTGCGGCGCTGCACAGGAGAAAGAATGAGGCGCGCGCACTCCGTCATTTTCATACCGAGGAACTGCCGTGGCGCCCCCAGCGGAGTATGCAGCTGTCACACCACCTGTCGTGCGCGCAGCTCCGGATTCCTAGAGGAGAGAAAGGGGGGAGCGTAGGAGAGGAGAAAGAGGGGCAGGGGACGCGCATGCGCTGTGGGGGGTGGCACGCGGGCGCCGCTCCGTACATTAGAGGATTCCTAAAAAGAAAGGGGGAGCGTAGGAGAGGAGAGAGAGGGGAGGGGACGCGCATGCGCTGCGGGGGTGTGGGACGCCGCAGGACGCAGGACAGACAAAGCCCCCGGCATAAGCTGCTTAGCATCTAAAATGTTTGAAGACGACGTGATCCAACCATCAACGAGTCCCTGGGCATGCCCTGTAGTTCTAGTCAAGAGAAAAGACGGGAGCTTGCGTTTTTGTGTGCACTACCGAAAACTAAATCAAGTGACGAAGAAAAGCATGTACCCGCTTCCCCGTATCGACGATTCCCTCAACAGGCTTCGACACGCACTTTACTTCTCTTCAATGGACTTAAAGAGCGGATATTGGCAAATTCAAGTAGACCGTAGAGACGCCAAACGTCCTATACGAATTTAAGGCTTTAGCTTTCGGCTTGTGCTGTGCCCCTGCTACGTTCCAACGCCTCGTGGATACTGTGCTTTCGGGTCTGAAGTGGAAAACCTGCTTAGTGTACCTCGACGGCGTCATTGTGTTCTCCGCAACGTTTGAAGAACACGTCGAACGGCTTGAAGTAGTTCTGCAGTCCATAAGATCCGCAGGCCTTACCCTGAAGCCGGAGAAGGGCTTCTTAGACTTTGCGGAACTACAGTTCCCTGGTCACGTCGTCAGCCACGCCGGTGTCCGCCCAATCCTCAAAACATTACCGCCGTCGCACAGTTTCCTGTACCATACGACAAAAAGGCTGTACGGTGGTACCTCGGCCTCTGCGCCTATTACCGGAGGTTTATTACAGACTTTGCTCGCATTGCGTCGCCGTTAGCTCGCCTCACGAGAGACGACGCTGCTTATGTATGGGGCAACGAATAACAAGGTACATTTAACGTCTTGCGGCAAAGTCTTTAGACACCTCCAGTGCTTGCCCACTTTGATCTGAGCTGTTCTTGTGCAGCTCAGATCTTGATCCGATCTGAGCTGTTCTTTTGCAGCGGCAGGAGGACACGGAAAGAGTGATTGACTACGCAAACAGAACACTGTTTAATTATTATTTTTGGTTAATTATTTCGCAACTGAGAAAGAATGCCTCGCCGTTGTATGAGCGGTTATGAAATTTCGCCCATATTTGTATGGCCGCCCTTTCAAAGTTCTCAGCGACCACCATTCATTGTGTTGGTTGACGAATCTTAAAGATCCGTCTGGACGACTGGCACGTTGGAGCCTAAGGCTACAAGAGTTTGACATGACGGTCATGTACAAGTCGGGGAAGCGACATACGGATGTTGACTGCCTGTCTCGATCGCCGATAGAGTCGGCTTCTTAGCTCGGTGGAAGAAAATACAGCATTTCCTTGTGTTCTGGATACATCCGCCATCGCTCAACAACAACGTGACAACCCTGAGTTGCTTGCACTAATCAATTACTTAGAGGGAAGATCTGCTAAAGCACCTAGAGTTTTCGCAAGAGGATCGTCATCGTTGTGTTTACGGGCAAAAGTCCTCTACAAAAGAAACTTTTCTTCGACCGGGTCCCCCTATCTGCTGGTCATTCCTGCAGCTCTTCGTACAGAAGTACTTCAAGCCTGTCACAACGAGATGACTTCTGGTCACTTAGGCTACACGGGAACATTGGGCAGAGTGCGGCAAAGCTACTACTGGCCGAGACGTACCACCGCCGTAAAACATCACGTTCGCACTTGTCTTGACTGCCAGAGGCGCAAGTCGCCTCCGGAGAAATCAGCCGGCCTCCTACAACGCGTCCAGGTTCCTCGAATACCATTCGATCAAATTGGAATGGATAATTTGGGCTCACTTAATTCCTACTTCTACAGCAGGGAATCACATTGTTCTCGTCGCAACCGACTATCTGACACGTTACGCTGAAACAAAGGCCATCCCGGGAGGCATAGCAGCCGAGGTGGCGCGCTTTTTCATTGAGAATGTTGTGTTGCGACACGGCGCACCAAGCGTCGTAATCACCGGCCAAGGAACCCCATTCGCGGCGGCGCTCTTAGATCTTGCCGCTAAGCGGCACGGCTCATCGGAAGTCAACCGCCTACCATCCACAAACCAACGGACTGACAGAGCGCGTAAACAGAACAATTGAAGACATGCTTTCAATGTACGTGGATGTCGAGCATAAAAATTGGCATGACATCGTCCCTCATATCACGTTTGCGTACAACACGGCGAAAAAGGAGACGACACACATGACTCAGCTCAGCCTTGTTCATGGCCGGGATGTACGAACCATGCGGGATGCAATGCTTCCACACGACTCTGACGACACTGAGACGGACGCCTATGTGTTTACGCAACTCGCCGAAGAGGCTCGGCCGCTCGCGTGCTTGCGGATCTGCCAGCGGCAAGACTACGACGCAGGCCGCTATGAAGCTCACAGTAGAACCGTAACCAATTAATTCGGCGAAAGAGTGTGGGTTCTGACACCCATACTTTCGTACGGGTGTCAAACGAGGCCTCTCCGAGAAGCTGTTAAGGCGATACTTCGGCCCATATCGAGTATTGCGGCGACTCAGTGATGTCACCTATGAGATCGTCCCCGATAGTCCCAGCTGTACGCGGCACCGCCCGCGCCCTCCTGAACTTGTGCATCTTGTACTCATGAAGCCGCATGTGAGCGAATGGCTATGCGAGAGACCCCCATTTCCGAAAGTGACATTCCTGGTCAAGCATCGGGGCGATGCTCTTTTGAGAGGGACAAATGACGCGTGTGCTCTAGGCATACGACAAGGACGATGGGGGCATTAACGGATTCCGTGTAGTGGGTCAGTAGGATTTTGCCGACGACGAAGAAGACGTGTTTCCGTTCCTTTTTGCTTGAACAGGTTGTCCTGCTGTTCTTTTCGAAGAACGTCTCCCTGTCTTCTCTTGGCGTTGTACCGCGACAATATATGCACGAAAGGAAAGGGAACTGAGGGGCCCGATTTTTTAAAATCATATAAGAAGCCAACAAACAGTGACACCAAACACAACATAGGGGAAAAACTTGTACTTACTAATTGAATTACAGAAGTGATAAATTATTGAGAATGAAATGGTTGAAAAAGCAACTGGCCGAAGGTGGGGAACGAATCCACGTCTTCGCATTACGCGTGCGATGATCTCATCATTGAGCTACTGCGGCGCCGTTTTCCCATTAACTTTCTGGGGTATTTGTGTCGTACTACTAAAATTAACCCTGGGATGGTTAGCCAGTGCCACCACTCCCCCTATTTCCCCTATGTTGTCCTTGGTGTCACTGTTTGTTGGCATCTTATGATATGATTAATAAAAATCGGGCCCCTCGGTTCCCTTTCTTCTCGTTCATTACATAACGAGGACTCGAATCCGGCAACATTGATGCCTTCAGGTAGCATATGTGGGTTTATTGACCAGTTATCTTCACCAAAAAAGATCACGTACTCGTGACGCCTGCGGCAGAAAGGATGTTCCACATCCGCCGCCTAGGTTTGTGAGGGGTGGCGCTGGCCAACACTCCCAGGGTAATTCTAGTTGTAAAACATAAATACCCTAGAAAATAGATGGAAAAACGGCACCACGGTAGCTCAATGGCGAGAGCATCGCACGCGTAATGGGAATGCGTGGGTTCGCTCCCCACCTGCGGCTAGTTTTTTTTTCACCCATTTTCGTTTATTTGTCAAGGCTTTAATTTATTCGTAAGTACACGTAATTTCCCCTAGTTGTCCGTGGTGACACTCTTTGTTGGCTTCTTATCAGATCAATATATATATAGTGACCAGTAAGAACGGCACGCGGGGATCGGCTGCTTGCGCGAGGAGCGAAGTGAAGGAAGAGGATGTGGGCAGATAATAGCACAGCTGGCCCGGGAATGGGTGCAGTTTCCACGCGCCCGCGATCATGGCACGTTCTACTCGAATGGCTCCTCGATCGCCGACGTGTCCGAGAGGGGATTGATCACATTTTAACTGATTGTCGTACTTTGTTCCTTCTAAAGGTTTTTTTCTTTTTTCTTTCTTTTCCTTTCCAGGGACCGTGAATGCCGGTCTCTGGTCCCGGCCAGAGCTGACCCTCGTCGGCTAGTCGTCCCACTGAGTCGGTGCCTCTGGAGTGTATCCTTCGGAACGGAGTGAATACCTCGCCCGTGGCACTCGTTCCTATGAATGGTGGAACCATTTGATTGACTGAATCGGAAAGCTTCCAAGACGAGCTGCGTGCTGTAACGGAACATTTCATTGACATCTCAGAGGTGAGGCGGTTTGTGCAAGACTGGCATTCTCTGTAAGTCGTCTAACGTTCAATGCCTCAATGACTTGCTTTACTGCACGAGATTCGCTAACATCGCGGTTCGTGCTTTCTTGCCACCGCATCTTGCATGCGTGAAGGACATTGTTCGTGGGGTTCCCACTAATATCACTACTGAGGCTTTCTTGAAGATGCCTTGTCCGGCTGGTGCTATTTCTATCTGCAGATGCAATCAATCAGTGGGTGATAACCACGTTCCAACTGATAGCGGTATTGTCTCGTTCGCCGGTTTAACGTGCCTCTCCGAGGTGAAGGCATGGCCATATTTATTCCGTGCGAAGACGTTGACACCTAGACCCCTGCAGTGCCGAAACTGCTTGAGATATGGACACAGTGCGAATGACTGCGGATCTTCTGTGAGATGCTGCAGCTGCAGCGGCTCTCATTCCGCATCAACCTGTGACGTAGATGAGCCAAGGTGCTACTTGTGCGATGCAGCACATATTGCTACGGATAATAACTGTCCTGCGCGAGGGCGGGAGATTCAGGTGCTTGAGGATTGCAGAGAAACGCCACTGTTCTCGTGCGAAAGCAATAGCAGAAATTAAAGAGCGTGATTTTGGATACACAGCCACTGCATCCTGTCAGTTCACATCCTTGACATTGACAAGGCAGTGCCAATAGTGATGGAGCGACTTTTCAACACGTTTGCCGAAGGTATTACCCAGATGCTGACTGCTAAATTCAACAGCCTCCTTCAATCGCACTCTACTGTTATTGCCCCCAATTCAACTACTAGATCTGCTCAATATTCAAAAGAAACAAACATGGACAGACAGGCAGAGGTTGAGTCTGATAGCTCAGTGGTTTCTCCGCTATCACTGACTGCGGTGCCCAGCACCTCATTTCGACTCATGAGGCTTGGAGCCATGAGCAATAGACGTAAAAGTTTACCACTGTCTCCTACTGATTCTCTGAAATCTAAGGCGAAAAAAAAAAACCATTAAACACCATGAGCAGGATGCGTTGTATTCTGCCGTGGAATGATCCTTACTCGGATCGCCATTAGAGGACTGCATGGGCTCGGGCTTAACCGAAAGCCCGGGCCCGGGCCGGGCTCGGACTTTTGGTGGTGTGCACGTAACGTGCAGCGAGTTATCCTCGCGCGTCTCAACTCTGAAAAAGCCGTTGCCCCGGCGCAGCTGGAAGCTAGCAGTGCTACTCCTCTGTACTTCCCTTTTCTACTTCTGTCGTATTTTGCGCTGTTTTAACAGAATGTAAAAGTCCAGAAAGACCGAAGTCACGTCAACCCAAAGGATGCCATTGTATTCATTACGTAAATCAATGTAATTATTGCTTTCAGCGCGGTGTAAGCGCGTTCGCGACTTGCTCATTCTTCAAAAGCAAACTGGTAAAACGATGACTGGTTAGATAAGATAATTCGTCACGCAGCTGAAGTATGGCACTGCGTCCATACATGATTACACGCATGTTCTCAACCGGTCGCCTAGCCGCAGCGAATTACGCTGCACCATGGAGGAACGAGAAGCTTTCTTTCTCCATTGACTTCATCGATGCGCTGCGCTCACGACCGGTCATGGCTGCGCTTTGGCTAGAGTGTACTAGAATACGGTTGAGTGGGACGAGCGGCTAGGGGCAGCGCAGGCTCTGGATTGAGGCGCCCGACGTGGAAAATATTGTGGCGGCGCTGCGATAGAAGTGGATTGGGGCGCATCAAGGTCGCACCATTGGAAACTGCTGGCAATACTGCTCGGCCGGGTCATTCACACTACTTTGCGCGCTGGTATTAGCGTTCAGACGGCTCAAATGGTGTTCACAATTGCATATGACATGTATTTATGCCTTAAGAATAAATTCGTCTCATTCTTTTCTTTATGTTTTTTAATGCCGCTGGGTGGTCTTATTCGTTATCGGGCTGAGTTCAGGCCGGGCTCGGGCCTAAGGTAATAGAGTGGCGGGCCGGGCCGGGCGGGTAACGTAAATTATTCCCGGGCCCGGGCCGGGCCCGGGTCGCGCCACAAAGCTTTTGGTCGGGCTCGGGCGGGCAGCCCAACGTAAAAACGTGCTCTAATCACGATAGCATCAGTAAGAGTCCTTCAATGGAATTACCGCTCTATATCCTGCGGTCACGTTGACCATCTTTATCGAGTTCATAATGTAATTCCGGACATTATTTTACTTCAGGAATCATAGCTTTCATCTCATCAAAGATTTACTATTAGTAATTTTAGAACATTTCGATTAGATCGCCCTGGCAGATGCGGTGGGCTACTAGCGTTAGTTTCATCAAAAATGTACCACAAGGTAACTGTAACTTTTCAACATGTATGTTCAGACTGTGAAATTTTAGGATTAGATTTTTTACTGCCTGGTTACGCTGCGTTTACATTGGCTAATGTGTACTTCCCGAATGTAGTCAAGTGCACGTATCACCTGGACTTATTGTGCCGAAATTGTTCAAATGCAATGCTCCTTGCAGGAGACTTTAATTTCAATAATACATCTTGGGGAATGAAAACTGATGTTTGCCGGAAGAGGTTATGGAATTGGGTAAATGGTAAGAATTTTCAATGTCACAATTCAGGTCAAATTACTTTTCTACGTGGGCGATTCTCATCTGCATTGGACCTGCATTTCTCTTCCGCTGAGATGGCTATTTCATCGTGGGACACCTTCGATAATGGAACAAGTAGCGATCATTTACCCATTACATTTCAAATTACGCTTTTACGTCAGGCCTCTATTGTAGGGCAAAAATGGCTCATTAATTATAAAACCTATAAGTCAGCTATAAATGCAGGGGTATCATCGTTAACCCCTAGTGATAAACAGCGGAGGGCTGACTCGGTGGTATCGCTTTTACATTCTTTGATTCAGTCCACTGAGTTTACGGTTATGTCTGGGAGCTCACCGTCAAACGCAGCTTAGGGGAATGAAACATGTACACGGGCTTATAGGTGACGAAAAGCAGCGTGGAAAAGTCTCAAACATAATCGTTCGCCGAAAATTTGTCTTGACGATAAATTTTATGCAGCTGTATTTAAAAGAACTACGGCAAAAGCTAAAGAGGAACAAAAAAAACCAGACTACATTCATCTTTATCAAAACCAGGAAGAAGATCTGCACTTTTTAGGTTTCTACAGAGCAAAAAATCATTCCAGCAGTCAGTATGGTCACATTCCGCTTTACTATCCCCCAAAGAAGCGGCAGATACACTATATGATATCGCGAAAGGGCTTGAAGCTCGTTTTTCTTCGCTGTGCTCTAGACCTAGGAGGCTTCATAGTTCGACATACGAGTTTGTAGAAGTCACCATGACCGAATTATCCGATGACATTTCAACTGCTCATCCATCGGCTCCTGGACCTGACCGTATCACAACAGCTATGATTAAATTATTATTTAACTCTTTCACTAATGAGCTTTTGAATATAGTTAACAGTTACCGTAAATATACGTAGATCCCATACTCCTGGAAAATTGCAAAACTTGTACTTTAACTTAAAAATGAAAAACCTCGGATACGTCTTGCACAACATTCGGCCCATTTCCCTTACATCGAACCTAGTCTAAATAATAGAAAAGTAATCCATGTCCGGCTCCATAAATTCACTTATTCCAAGGGTATTCTGTGCTCGAGACAAATAGGATTTAGGCCTCATTGTTCAATAAGGTCCGCTCACGTTCATTTAGAAAGCCGCATTCAACTCGCAGGATTATGAGGAAACGTATCTGCTTTTGTAACTCTAGATATTGCAAAAGTATGACAGTGTCGAGCATGGAATTTTACTTTCTAGATTAGCGAGCTGTGCTGTTCCAGACTATATAGTGGCCTGGATAGAAGGGTTTCTTTCTGATAGAAAATTCATTTATTTCAAGGATGGGGTGACTTCGGGCACGTATAAACAGATGAGAGGCGTACCACATGGATCAGTTCTCTCTCCGCTTTTGTTTAAAATTTTGTTATCTTCTGTCCCAATTCATCAGGATGTGCAACTCTATCTCTATGCTGATGACATTGCATTTTTCTCCTCATCACGGGATATCAATACGTTGCACCAAACTTTACAATCTTACTTGTCTGCAGTCGAGGTCTGGCTGGACGGACTGTCATTTTCCTTTAACGTTAAGAAATACGCACTTCTTGTATTTCTATTATCAAATCCCGTTTTCATTTACCTAGCCGATACCGCAAGTTGCAGCTGTGAAGTACTTAGAGATAACCTATGATCGTACACTAAACTGGCAGCAGCAAATCGAAGCAAATGGTAGGAAAGGAGAACGTGCAATGGGTTTGTTGCGCCGTTTTAATAATAAAAAAACGGGTATGCGTACGGCTACGTTGCTGATGATTTACGAACTCTCCGTCCGTCGCATTCTAGAATTCGGCTGTGTTCTTTTTTCAGGGTGTGCAACATGCAGGCTAAGACCTTTATTACTGCTAGAAAGGCAAGCGCTACGTCTTTGTCTTGGGTTGCCACGTTTTGTGGCTAACGATGTGCTTTATATGGAGGCTGGAATTTTCGCGCTTGAGTCCAGGTTTAAGCAACTTACTTTCGTGACTTTTCTAAAGCTTTATGATGAATCCTTAACCCATTTGCAATCCATTTTCATCAATTTTCCCGATTCATTTTTCAGAACACACTGGCGGCGTTATCGATCACCTCAAGTTGTTTTTGTTTCGACGCTGTTATCAAAACTTCATGTTTGCCTACCATGGTTGATTTCTCCAAAAACTGATTCGTTAAAGGTGAAAGTGATTTTTGATGATATTTTTCCAAAACACGCAAAGCTTCTTCAGTCACACATACTTGAAGGTCTCCTTCAAGATCATCTTTGCCAATTTCAGTCTCACTTGGTTATTTCTACGGACGCAACACAAAATGCAGAGAAGGCCAGAGTGGGCATCTTTTCATATCAGCTTAACTGGTCTTTTGCTCTCCGTCTAGCAGATTACACCCCAATATTTCTTACAGAATTTATGGCCATCATTATAGCCATAAAATAAAATGGGGCCCCAGACATCGAAAGTAATAATTGTTACCGAGGCGCTGTCCGTTTGTACACATTTAAGTCTACTAATCGATCACACCTACTCAGTATATTTTCGACTCTTGTTCCGGACAATTTGTCTGAAACCACGTTGTATGGATCCTCGGTTATAGTGGAATTTCTTTAAATGAATCAGCTGACTCGCTCGCATCATTGTCACTAAATGGTCCTGTCTTAAATATCCTTCCTGATTTCACTTTAATAAGAGGTGCCACATTTAAACGCTTTTTATTTCTAGGTTGTAATAAATCATCCCTACTTTCTGCAGAGGATTTTCGACATCTAACTTTCCGGTGCAACACGAGCAAATGCCTTTCACGACAATTCGAGGTGACATTATCAAGCTTCCGTTGTAGAGTTCCCCGGCTAAATTTTACCTTCATAGATCTGGTTTGTCCATAACTAACCTGTGTTCGTTTCGTAATGAACCAGAAACTATGAACCATTTCTTTCTTTCTTGCCGCCGCTTCTCCCCCCTCCGCAAAATGTTCCTCGTATTTCCTAAAAGTAAGCTGGGGTTAGCGCCTACTACACCAAACATTTTGTCCTTTGGTGCGTGTCAATTAGGCACAAGCCATGGGTCAATGATGTCTGCTTTCCACAAGTTTATTGAAGTGTCGGGAATGCTTCACATGCTACGGTACTGACCATGGGACACTTCACTTTATTTTTTTTCTAAATTTATGAATATGCCCTCTAAAATTTTCCGTTGGCATTGAGTTGACTATTGCTTTGCGTTAAATGTTTGCCTTTACCACGCTTTGGTATTTTGTTAGACGTGCATTTCAAACAATCTAATGTGGCCAATCCCCCCTGTGGGTACGAGCCATGTTTTGAGGCAACAACAACAACAACGGGTGCTGTCTCCGTGTCTCCTTTCATCCGTTACAATGGCGCAGCCGAAAGGATTTGAACATGTGCGGGAAAACTCCAATAGATTTCGAATCCTGTCTGCTCTGGACTACTGCGCCGTCGTCAGTAGCAGAAGGTTCGCTCGGAAGAACGTTACCTCCTGGCGGTTCCGAAATGTTTTCGCACAGAAATACTGGGAGCTATTCATGACACCCCCGAAGCGGGGCACATCGGCTAACGAGCCACGCTCCGCAAGCTACCAGAACGCCTATGGTGGCCGAAGATGCACGGCAATGTGCGGTCTTACGTCGCCAGCTGCGAAGCGGGTCAACAGTTTTAGCGACTGCCGGGGTGCCACCCTGGACTGCTAACGCCTGTGGAGATACCCGAAGACATCTTCCATACGGTGGGCATCGACTACATAGGGCCGCTACCCAACTCCACTGCTGGAAACCGCTGCGTCATTGTAGCTGTGGACTATCTGTCCGAATATGTGGAAGTGGCAGCCGTAGATTCTGTGGCATCTGCTGATTTAATCGAGTTTCGGAAACACAGGTTTGAATGGAGGCATGGCTTGCCAGAGAAATTGATGTCAGATCGTGCTGCATTTCGCAGCTGGGAACCACAAAAGTATCTTTGCACGGCGGGGGTGCAGTATCAGTACTCAACCGCGCTTAATCCGCAGGAAACCGCCTTACTGATCGAACAAACCAGAGAATTCAGGCAAGGCTCGCTCCATACAAAATAGTATAACAGAAAGGAGAGGCCGATTGGGACGTCCACCTTCCATCAGCTGGCTATGCGGGGGTTGCCCACGGAAGCACGCCACAGCAAACGAAGGAAGGGAACACAAAAAATTAATCCTTCTGCAGCAAAATGGTTCAAATGTTTCCGGTCTGTTGACAAAGTATATGCAAACAGACACACAACGATTCAGCAGAAAGAACTTTAATGCATGTCGAAAACATCAATCTAAAACATTTCACGTAAGCAATTGTAGTGCTTTCCTAGTCTCACACGTGAGCAGTTTTAAGTGTCTCTGCTGAATTATTTCTTCGTATGATATAGGATGAATAGTAAAAAATGGTTTTCTTGTAGCAGAAACACCATATACACTCAGACACAAAATATTTTTAAAACATTTATTTGAGTTCTTGTACTGTGATGTCACATTTTATTGGAACCAACTTTCTTGTCACTAAGACATGTACTATTACACTTACTAATAAGAGTAGTTAATTACTACTTCAAGCTCCATCTTCATTAGTCGTTGTTTCGGTCGTGCCCGTAGGTTCTGTCGTAGTAGTTTCTGTAGTCGTTTCTTTAGTACTAGTCGTAGTAGTTTCTGTAGTCGTTTCTTGAGTAATAGTCGTAGTAGGTTCTGCAGTGGTACTCGTAGTAGGTTCTGTTGTTGTGGTTGTTGTAGTTGTTGTAGTAATATTTAACTGCGTCCTTCTAACGCAGCAGAAAGGCCACCCTGTACCCGGGTAACTAAGGATTTCTGGTGTATATATATCCTCAGGTGGGCACCTGTATATTAAAATAATTTTGAAAAAAAATTAGAAATATCAGGAACTGCAACCAAGGGTCTTAGGTTTCAAAGCAAGACAAAATATTTGTAGACTATAGGAATTTACACTATATGTGTTTGTTGTACCGACACAAACATATTTCATGCATTCAGTCAATTGAATGGAGCGCCTTACGAGAGGAGCATAAAAACAGCCCGATAGGAGTATGTAATAAAGATACCATCGAACATCGCGAGAACCTTTACGGCTGTTAAAAACGTACGAAAAATGTTTTAAAAGTCAGGTTGCCATATACAGGTACACGTGAAAGGTTGACAGTTACTTTTTTTCAGATTTTTCCTAAAATTACGTATTTGTCCGTGTTTTTCTCATGTCTTCGGTGAAAACAATTTTTTTTACATTTAGGACACGCTCTTATATGGTGCAAAATAATTGAATTTGCGTTAGCTACGCCATTACACGAACAGATTTGAGACCCGTTATGTATACCCAAAAACCGTTAAATCAATTCGAAACTTTTCTGTGGAAGTTATTTATGATGAAATCTACTCAACTCTGTGCAGCGACAAATTTGTCTTTCTTTGTGCTGTTTTGTAGATATGGTATAGTAACTTTTCTGTAACTTTTCTGTGGAAGTTATTTATGATGAAATCTACTCAACTTTGTGCAGCGACAAATTTGTCTTTCTTTGTGCTGTTTTGTAGATATGGTATAGTGACCCAATGTACAGTCATTCACGATTGGTAAATAAATTACTTACGTAGGTAAGTAATGTGAAACTATCATTTTCTGTGACATTGAAAGTGGTGTTGCCTCAAAGGTATATATGCTATGTAGATGTTAGTCTAGCGGTACCGTGGAGCCGACTGGAAGGGATATTTTTTTAGGCCTGTAGGTTGAAATTTCTCATATATATGTGTGTGTGTGGGTGTTAATACACGTAAGCATCGTGCAAGAAAGTTTTCTCTAAGGAGCTAAATGACGACTTGATACCCCTCAAGAGTGATGGCTTTCTTTGCGAAACACACTTTGGTGGTTAAAATATTTCACTTAGGCAACAATTTGAACAAGCTGTCTGGAAACATATCAGATGTGCGGCTGAAACTTACAAGGGAAACAAGTCGGACCAAGGAAGCCCAGTAAGCTTAAGATGTCCAGTCAATTGCCAGACGCAGTTTGATTAAGGTAGCGTTATATGCCAATATCAAGAGATGTGTGTTGCCTCCAACATTTTATTGCGATAGCAGTTATATGGACACTAAAAGTGGATTTCTGCCGTCGGCGTCGCCGTCGCTGTCGCCGTGACCGTGAGGTTCCATATGACGTCAACAGCGACTAAATCATCGCCACGCGCCGTATGCTCTATGTGCGAGTGTAAGTGCGCAAGGGACGTGCATTTTCAAAGGGAGCGAACGCACGGCGGAGATCAAACGCGCGTTCTGCGCCGTGCTCCCTGAAGCGCTGCAGAATTAAGCGTCTCTTTCCTCCTTTACAATCACCATATATATATATATATATATATATATATATATATATATATAGGAAAGTCAGAAGCACAACTTCGCGGTTATCTTAGGTTTAATATTTTCCCAACAGTTTCGGTCGGTGGACCGACCTTTTTCAAGGTCGGTCCACCGACCGAAACTGTTGGGAAAATATTAAACCTAAGATAACCGCGAAGTTGTGCTTCTGACTTTCCTAAATACGCTTGGCCCATTGAAAAATCCAGTTACTACTATATATATATATATATATAGAGAGAGAGAGAGAGAGCGAGAGCAAACACGACTTCCTTCGCGCGAAAGGCCGTGGGGGGACGGAAGGGAGGGAGGGGAGGCGACGTTTAGCTGTGGCACCAAATGCGTAATTATATAAAAACGATGCGAGGCGACAAGGTGGTAAAGACTTCCGACGCTGCTCGGCGAGTGTCCCGTTCTGATCTCGTCGGAAACCTCCGAGCAGCCTCCAGAGGCACCAGCAACAGTCACCAACGCCACGCGCGTTCGGTGCGAACGCGTGCAAAACGCCCACGGCGTCGACAACAGTTCTGCGCGTTGATGGTAATGCTACATGTACAAGTTTATACAGCTGATAAAACTACTATTCTTACTGAGTATAGCTCTCTGATAATTTGCTATCGCAATTGATGCTTCGCCTTTCGGGTGCAACTGCGACATTTTTTTTTCATAAACCTCCGGATAAGACAATAGAATAGCGACTATCATCTCTGACACGTGTATACACAAGATGCACAAGGCACGTCATCAGGAACACCTGGTGTGCCCATTATATGCGTGCCTGCACAGCTCATGTGAGCAGCGCAAGGCTGTACGCTGTCCTTGCTCCGCTACCAATCCGATTGACAGGAAATTTCGCAGTGTGTGTCCACTTTGCGTCATAGTTTTTCCCGCCAAATGCACTCCGCTTGTCCGGAGATCCACTAACTCTCCACGTCCAAGCAGCAGTAGCGCTATCGATAGCGGGACTGTAAGACGGCTGTGGTGGCACCGGTGACGGTAATGTCTTTCAAGCGTGCGCATATTTGATATTCCCGTAGAACGCTGCTTTATAAGTAAGACAGCTACCGTGGGTAGATGGTGGTATTGCTTTGAATAGTTTCAAGTAGCAATTACATGCTAAGAGCTATTCTTTTTTTTTCTAACGCAATAGAGAGAAGCATGCGTTCCTCATACCTAACGAATTCAATGTACGCATAGTAATATGATGTCCCAGAGTATGGTCATATCAGGCCAAATAATATTCATATTGCAGGGCGATTTCTGAGGTCCCATAACAATTTAAATTTCTACACTGGTCGTTGTACAACGGCGCCTACAAATTGTTTTAAGGATGTGAGTTTTTTTATTTGGTTCAACATTAGATGAGACAGAAAGCAATCATTTACTACTTACCATACGGCCAGGAGGCCACCATGACTGTCTACACACCAAGGGCGCATTCACACTTGCGACTAGACGACGTCCCGCTACAGTATATTCTAGGCACTGTAGTCCCGCGACCGATTGCGACTGGCGACCAGAAAGCTACTCAAGACAAACGATGTTCACACTGACAAATGCGACCCACGAGTCTAAACCGAAATGACTCGCGATATGCCGTTCACGTCTTCTTGTAATGCGTCATCGCGTAAAATAAGTGTCGGCGTATACGGACATCCTGTTCCTTAGCATGTGAGTGGTTCAGCTGTTCTGCGACTGCGACTGCGGTCGCGCGACTAAAAAATCGAGCCACGAGCGACTGGCCAGAAACGGTCACCTTTCGGGAGAACGACCGTTTGCGACTACTTGCGACTGATTCCTTTGCGACTAACTTGGTCGTGCGACCTCGCCTTGTCGCAAATGTGAAAGGGCCCTTACCCTTTTCTTCGACAAACGACTACAAACGTCGTTATTTCCCTGCTTTCTGCCGTACATTAGCCGAGGCACCACGTGGCAGGCACGTGATGACTACCGCCTCTTTTTTCTTTGTTGTGTTCTTTTTTGAAATGCGAGACGTTTCTTTGCCTTGTCGGAACCAAGGTCAAATGCTACGCCGTCCAAGGTTAGTTTATCGCCTATGCGCTCGCTCGCTGGCCGCTATTGACTCGGCACCTCTTTGTTTCACGCGCATGCGCGCGCTGTCTCACGCACCTGCTCGCACGCCATTACTCGTTTAGCACCTCCTCTCTTTGCTCTACTTACCGGTAGGGATGTGCACGCCACGTACAGACATGACTCGGTTTCCCTACCTGCGCTATGTTGCGCGCAGGCCTCTACTTTCAGACGCAATAAGCTCTCAAAAGTGTCAAGCGGAATAGTAGAAAGGCTCTTCAGGACTACAGAGGAGTGCGATGCGTGCCGAAGCAACCATACAGGAGGCGTGGGAACGGGCCGACGAGACATACTGTCTCTTTACGCGTCTTGGTGGAGGGCGGCGGTTGGTGTTGCTTGTATGTTCACCACTCATGCAAATGTGCCGATGAAAACGCCGGGTGTTTTCACTGACTAGAGTTGCTTGGCTCGTTCGTCGCCAGATGCAACGATCATAGCTTTTTATCACTCGCTAGCTCTTCACCTATACAACTGTAGATGAGTTGGTTAATGGCTCGGCTCCCGATGGGATTACGCAATGGAACAACCAATGTCACCTAAATATCTACAGTCCAAGAAATACCGACTATTATTCGACTATGATGCGACTATTATTCGGCTATTAGCTTGCAGTGAAAATATTCAAAGATGGTTTCTGCACAATATAGTACATAGGCAAAATGAATGCACCGTACCCAGTTACGGTAACCATGGCACGTCCCGTATCACAAGCAACTCTTGCGCAAGGCCATTCTAATGTGACATCTCTTTTATCTGGTATGGTCAAGGTATGGTAACTACAAGAACCTGAAATTGAGAGAATGGAAACGCAGCATGCGTATATTGATCATCAGAGTAACATTTCATTCGAACAAGAGAGCTGTTTTTACTTGCTTTGTCACGCATACAATTGACTGAACTATAGGAAACTTTAACATTTATTTCATTCAACTTTACACGATGCCACTACGCGTGCCGTATTTTATATAGGTTGCAGGGTGATGAAATGATATTCTGCATGTGCGGCAGGTGATCCTCGAAAGTCATGCTTAGGGGTACACCGCATGATTGGTGTGAACAATTTTACCGCAGTAGATAACTAATAAAAACAATTTTACCCATCTTTACCACATATATAAATGGTATTTATGCGTCTTGGAGATCCGGTAAATGCATTAAGTAGGCGAAAATACTAATTGTATAGAATGAAAGCGCAGGAATTCCTTTCTGTCGCAGGAAGCTGTACTCCGTAAGGTGTACCTTATCACATTTTCTTTTTTCCTGACCTGACGGTTGACGACCACTTGGTAGAGATACTGCTTTCCTCTTTTCATATACTATGTCGGGAGTATCCGGGAATCACCTGAAATTCAACCGGAAGTCTGTCAAAGAATATTGATATTCACTAATTGTTACTTTCATTTTTCAATTTATGGAAGGCGGTGCCGATAGAGTTTAATGAGGAACGATATAGTTTAATAAGGAATTAGATGCACTAAGGAGAAGTCCATCAGTCCAGCCATTCACAGTCATTTACAGTGCCGGCTAAAAAGAGCTTGGCATCGTAGTTAGCGCCAAATATTCCATATTGCGCACATATATACCAGGTACGCACTGTTTTACTATACTCGCGCACAACGTTTGTGGGCTGAGGAAGTGATAGCTACGAAACCAATGCGGTCCTGTGGAACCTTTGCTGAAATGAATTTCGCACTTTTCTTTGCGTTTTCTTACGTCGAAATTAAAATAAACACATATAATAACAATAACAATAAACATATAATTTTAACAATATAATATTAGGCAGTCAGCTACTGATATATCTTTGTCTTTTCTATTTTGCCCATTCGCGTTTTCGCACACAAAAGACCGTCACACGTTTCACCCATTTCTGAAAGAGAAAAAGTTACAACGACTTTTCACTTTGTGAACGTGGTTACGCGCACGTGTATGCGTGTTATTCCCTTTTTGTGCATTGCGCGTAGAATGGTTGCATTGTGGAAAACCGCCTAGCACGTTCCTCAGGAATCTTCTGGGCATGCCATGACCGCCCCTTTTGCCGGACGTGTTCAGCTCGTGCCCGACGCTTGGCGACAACTTAGGGGTCGGTCGACTCTCACTCCGCCTGCCATCGCTTACGTCACCACTAGATCCTTCTCGCTCGGTATCTTGATCAGGAGACAAACCCGATACCTTCATAGCACACACAGAACCCGTAGCAACTGCCAGAGCAGGTCAACCCAGGGCGCCTTTGCCTACCCTTGTGCTCGGCGACGATTCAACTCCGTACTCCTTCCTTGCTTCGCTCAGCGCCACCTACACTTTCCTCTAGGTGGCGTTGATTTGCTGCGTGCTTAGTGCACTCCTCCGTACTTTCCCCGGCTACAGTTTACTAGAATATAGGAGTGGTGGGCTCAACGGCGCCGGGAGCGTGAAGCCGCCGATGTCACCTTGCAAACACAGCTACATTGATCTCGACGGTGCGATGCCTGGTGGTGGTGGTTAAAGTTTGGAGGACGCTTAAGATTCGCCTTTGAGAGTAGAACGCGATAGCGTTATCGGGACCCGTTCGCATCGCATCGTTCGCATACGGCAAGTAGGCTTCATTCACTGCTACACTTAACGTGGGAAAGCCAGCTTACAAAGACCATGATAACACCGATCCCCTTGAAGTCGCTTTCACTTTTAAAATGAAATGCATTGCTTGAAAGACGTTTTTCCAGGGCCAATATAAGTGGTCTTATATTAAAATGTGAAGGCCCTAGGAATTTTAGGGGCGAAGCTCCTTAGGGTGTGGGTCTGTCCCTCCTCTGCAGTACTAGTCGTCGTAGTCGTCGTAGTAGGTAGCCACGTCTACTTTTATGAGAAAAAAAATTCCGAGAGTTGTGGCCGTAGCGGAATCGAACCAGGGACCCCTCGCTTCTGAACGCGTGGCGCTAACCACTACGCCACGAAGCGCACATGGATAGACGCACCCCGATGGCAATAAATACCCAACATTAACGAAAGACTGCGCGTTTCTAACGCGTTTGTGCTAGCGCGTTACGGCCCGTGCAAGAAGCTGGTGTAAGACGCTGTGGGCCTCCGCCTTACCCCTGTATTCATAAACGCTGATGGCGTCGGCAAACGCGGTGCACGTTCCGGCATGTGTAAACGGCTGCGTAAGACGCTGTGGCCTCTTCCCCTTAGAGTACTGCACGTTTCTAACGCGTTTGTGCTAGCGTCCCTTAAGCGGGAGATGGTGCGAATTATAATGAAGGGAGCTTGTATCAAATAGGAAT
>NC_051158.1:55997821-56066593 GCF_013339745.2 Dermacentor silvarum | reverse complement strand
CTTCGCATCTAAAAGAGTTCACTCAGAAAGCAAAGCTTTGGCTAGCTTCTACCCAGAGCCGCGCGGGGACAAAGCTAGGGAATGACGTCACTCCAGAGACGTCAATCCACTGCCTCGTGAGTTTATCTGCCGAGCCGCCGCCAGCGGCATCGGCTGCAGTGACGGACAACGGGCGCGTTGGGCGTGAACGCGGTCGGCGTCGGCAGCAGCTCTACCCGTCCTACCACTTAAGAGAAGTGAAATTCTACGCTGGAATGTTGAGTCGCAACGAAGCCAATGTGGAAGAAGACGACGAACGCGGGAGCAATAACACCAGCGCGATCGCGCGGTGCGCCGAAGGGCGCCAATCTGCCAGCTGTGGAAGAACACGACGACGCTCGAAAGAGACCCAAGTTGAAGCTAATGAAAAGGCCAAGTTAAAGCTAACAGAGAACCAAGTTAAAGCTAATAAAATGCCAAATTAAAGCTAGGCAAGGGCCGCCAGCTTCGCTGTTTGCTCAGACTTCGCACCACTAGTGTGAAGCTGCTCCCATCTTACAGCGAAACTGTATACCTCTCGTTGGTCGGAAAATTTCATGGCGTAAACACAAAACGCCAGGTCAACAATTGAAGGCAAACGGCATATATTTCTTTGCAATCAGGCATACAGCCTATGTGTATGCTGCATATATATATATATATACATACTTAGTGACGGCACCACGCTTTCATATATAAAAGGGAGACGCGCCTAGCACCTCATTCAATTCATTCTAAGACTGTCATGTGTAGACCACGAAAATTAGACACCAGAAGCACAGCGTGAATACTATGCTCGACCGTGTGTGGTGTTTGTTACATCTTCGCTGGACATTCACGTTCGAGGGCGGGATGGCGGCCAATTTATTTAACGACAAAGTTGTTTAAGCTCTTAGACTGGGAAGGCTTAGGAGTGAGGATCAACGGCGAATATCTCAGCAACCTTCGGTTTGCAGATGACATTGTCCTATTCAGCAACAATGGAGACGAATTACAACAAATGATGGGGGACCTTAATCGAGAAAGTGTAAGAATTGGGTTGAAGATGAATATGCAGAAGACAAAGATAATGTTCAATAGCCTGGCAAGAGAACAAGAATTCAGGATCGCCAGTCAGCCTCTAGAGTCTGTAAAGGAGTACGTTTATCTAGGCCAATTACTCACAGGGGACCCTGATCACGAGAAAGAAATTTACAGAAGAATAAAATTGGGTTGGAGTGCATACGGCAGGCATTACCAAATCCTGACTGGGAGCTTACCACTGTCGTTGAAAAGGAAAGCGTACAATCATTGCATTCTACCGGTGCTAACATATGGGGCAGAAACTTGGAGGTTATGTTAACAAAGAAGCTCGAGAACAAGATAAGGACCGCACAAAGAGCGATGGAACGAAAAATCTTAGAACTAACGCTAAAAGACAGGAAGAGAGCGGTGTGGATCAGAGAACAAACGGGGATAGCCGATATTCTAGTTGACATTAAGCGGAAGAAATCGGGCTGGGCAGGCCATGTAATGCGTAGGATGTATAACCGGTGGACCATTAGGGTTACAGAATGGATACCAAGAGAAGGGAAGTGCAGTCGAGGTCGGCAGAAAACCAGATGGGATGATGAAGGTAGGAAATTTGCAGGCGCAAGTTGGAATACGCTAGCGCAAGACAGGGGTAATTGGAGATCGCAGGGAGAGGCCTTCGTCCTGCAGTGGACATAAAAAAAATATAGGCTGATGATCATGATGTTTAAGCCAGCCGCAAACGTGCTCGTTTCACAAAAAGCCAGCCACGCCGTAGCCATGGCAGCTAGCGAAGCCGCAGCTGCCTGCCTCTGCGTGGCCTAGCAACCACCTCGCGGAGCGTTGCGCGCTATGCTCGGGGTAGAGTGTACTAGAATGAGGGCGTAGGTCCAGCGGACGCCCTAGCAATCGGCGAGGGTGAAGAAAAAAAAAACACCGCATATCCATGGGGTGAATGATGATGAGTGGGCGAAGCTCCGGAGGGAATCATCGGTAAACCGTGAATCTTCCGTGTAATTCGCCCAGTCTCGCCGCACTAAATCGAACGATTGACTTCCACCAATGACACGCGCCATATGTGACGTCATTCCTATTTTATAACAGCGCCCTTCATTATAATTGCACCATCTCCCGCTTAAGAGGACGCTAGCACAAACGCGTTAGAAACGTGCAGTACTCTAAGGGGAAGAGGCCACAGCGTCTTACGCAGCCGTTTACACATGCCGGAACGTGCACCGCGTTTGCCGACGCCATCAGCGTTTATGAATACGGGGGTAAGGCGGAGAGGCCACGGCGTCTTACACCAGCTTTTTGCACGGGCCGTAACGCGCTAGCACAAACGCGTTAGAAACGCGCAGTCTTTCGTTAATGTTGGGTATTTATTGCCATCTAGGTGCGTCTGTCCATGTGCGCATCGTGGCGAAGTGGAGAATAAGCAAAGCGCTACCAGATTTTATTGTTGCCACAAGCAGTATTCCCGGAACGCTTAAGGGGTTTTTTAAGGAGGTTTTCTCCACTGTGCGCTTCCTAAGTGCACGTTTTTCAAAGGATTACCTGAGTTCTGTCCAAAGAAAAAAGCTGTACAGGGATCTATGCGACACTGAATTTCCGGTTCCTTTATATAGATCCCTTTACAGAGGTAGCCAGGGCCAAAATGTACTAAAAAGGGTAAAGCGTATGCAAATTCCACCAGGGGTAAAAACCTTTTTTTTTCAAGGTTCATACAGGAACGCTTTCAGTAAAGACAGTTTTGAAAGAAAAGGGGTTTTTTTGTACCGTGGGGAACACATTGCTTAATCTGTAATCAACCCGAGACAATTGACCATGTTTTTCTACATTGTTGGGAGGGAGTGTTCTTGTGGGATGTTTTACAAAGGACAGTCAAAAAAAAATGTCACAGTTTCGCCCTAAGGGCGAAGCAATGAATGCGATAGCAACACAGCAATGTCATACGAAGTAAGGTGAGCGGCTTTGGTAGCAACAACACGCAGAACTGTTGTCGACGCCATCGGCGTTTTGCCCGCGTTCGCTCAAAATGCGTGCGGCGTTGGTGACTGTTGCCGGAGCCTCTGATATAAATAGGCACTGCGTGCCGCAGCTAAACGTCGCCTCCCTTCCCTCCCCCTCCCCCACGGCCTCTCGCTCGTTGGAAGAAGGCGCGTTTGCTCTACATACATGGTGATTGTGAAGGAGAACAGAGACGCCTACTTCTGCAGCCCTTAAGCGAGCACGGCGCAGAACGCGCGTTTGTTCTCCGCCGTGCGTTCACTCCCCGTGAAAGACGCGCCCCTCGCCCCCTTTCACTCGCACATACAGCGTTCGGTGCGCGGCGACGATTTCTTCTCCAAATGACGTCATACGGAACCTCACGGCGACGGCGACGGCGACGGCGACGCCGACGGCAGAAATCTGCTTTTGAGTGTCCATATAATTGCTATCGCAATAAAAGAATTCCCTCTAGATCCCTACGGTATCAGACATCTAGCGATTGAAAACGACGATGGGCTTCCTTTTGATCTGGTAATGCTCGTTGGCCTTCACAGTATCTGGCGCGCTAGAATGGCGGGCTATTACTGTGACCCAGACGCACGACCTGCGCGAATGTACTTCCGAGAGAGTATAAATGCCTTTCTGGAGGTGCAGAAAGTGCATGAATGCGCCCCGGAGTGGTTGTCAAGGTTAGAACCTTTGGCAACATTAAGAGAATTTTGATGTGATTGCAATAATGCTGGTTGGTAAATGTTACATATGATTTTCACGTGCTACTTCGTTGAACTGGGCTGTTGATAAATGAGTGAATTTTGCACATGAGACAATAAAGAAAAAAAAATTAAAAAAGTTGTCGCAGTTTCACCTGAAAGGCGAAGCATCAATTGCGATAGCAAACTTGTAGAGAGCTATACGGAGTAATGATATTAGCTTTATCAGCTGTATAAACTTGGACATGCAGCAGCATCGGCAACACGCAGAACTGTTGTCGACGCCATCGGCGTTTTGCCCGCGTTCGCTCAAAATGCGTGCGGCGTTGGTGACTGTTGCCGGAGCCTCTGATATAAATAGGCACTGCGTGCCGCAGCTAAACGTCGCCTCCCTTCCCTCCCCCTCCCCCACGGCCTCTCGCTCGTCGGAAGAAGGCGCGTTTGCTCTACATACATGGTGATTGTGAAGGAGAACAGAGACGCCTACTTCTGCAGCCCTTAAGCGAGCACGGCGCAGAACGCGCGTTTGTTCTCCGCCGTGCGTTCGCTCCCCGTGAAAGACGCGCCCCTCGCGCCCTTTCACTCGCACATACAGCGTTCGGCACGCGGCGACGATTTCTTCTCCAAATGACGTCATACGGAACCTCACGGCGACGGCGACGGCGACGGCGACAGCGACGGCGACGGCGACGGCGACGGCGACGCCGACGGCAGAAATCTGCTTTTGAGTGTCCATATAATTGCTATCGCAATAAAAAAAGCTTCGTGGCGTAGTGGTTAGCGCCACGCGTTCAGAAGCGAGGGGTCCCTGGTTCGATTCCGCTACGGCCACAACTTTCGGAATTTTTTTTTCTCATAAAATAGACGTGGCTACCTACTACGACGACTACGACGACTACTACTACAGAGGAGGGACAGACCCACACCCTAAGGAGCTTCGCCCCTAAAACACGGAAAATGTGGTGGGGCTGCCGTGGCCTTCTTCTGAATCTTCGGCCAATAAACGTTGGCTCGGGCTGTTTCGGCAGCGCTCATTGGCTGTGGCGAGCTCGCGGGTTGAGTAGCTGTCGTCTGCTCGACGAACCGTGGTTGTTGTCGTTTGCGTTCTTTCAGCCGCTCTTTTTCCATTTTATTTACAATAGATCGGTGGGGAATAATCTCAGTGTTACCGCCACCGAGTATCCGCCTGTCAAAGCTCCATGCAGCTGTGGTAGGGTCTCCGACGCGACAAGCGTCCGGCCGGCGAGCGAGGCCGCTCATTCGGAAGAAAGTGACGGTGGCGCCACCTGAATTTTCCATAAAAAATGCCTCAGCGCCGAGCCCTTGTTGGACCCACTCCCCCAATCTAGTACACTCTACTCGGGGGATAGAAAGAGAAAATGAGAGCGAGAGAGAGGAACAAATTGTAGCAGTACCAACGAGGCAACGCGCAGAGGTGCTGCCGACGCCAACCGCGCTTCTTTGGTTCCCCAAATGAGCGCCGAATGCTCGCGGTGTCCGTGAATGCAGCAGGCGCCTCTGGCGGCGGCTCGGCCGAGCACCCACCAGCTAAGTGCTACTGCGCATGCGCCGTGACGTCATCCTGGCGGATCGTCTACTGCGCGCCGCCCGCACACTGTGCATAGCTTTCGTCACACTTCCCCTACGTGTGCTCGTACTGCAAGTGCTTCGCGAGGCGTTCCCCGATGCCACGGACCACGAGGAAATGCTTATACACTTCGTATAGCCATAACCAGCAAGGAGCCGATTAAATCCGCTGTGCCTTTAGCCTTGCGCCAGTAGTGCAAGCCACCCCAATGTCTTTTCTTCTTATTCTACTTGCTTAAACTGATTTGCTGAAGCACTCCTTAACTGCATTGGCAGGTTGCACTGCCTTTCAAATTTAGCAAGATGGAGCATTATTGCAATACTGCAAATTAAATTTACTGTTAACAGTAACTATAATGCTGCAGTGCATGCAATGTTTTGTACACTTCTTGGATGGATAATTTTTCTTATAATTTTGCTTTACAGTCAATTGGCGTATAGTTGATCATTTGTACTGTGCGCCCCGGTTTCTGTATGTTTGAATACTGGATATAATGACCGCATTTGCGCGCATCGTGCAGTTTGTTATAAATGTGTTCAACGTATGTGCAAGGCATATTCACACACCTTTGGAGATGAGTGTGCTGTGCAATGAGCAGCACCCAAGCAAGACTAATTTCTTGTGCTTACGTCTAAAGTTGCCAACTACACGTACGCACGCAAGGCTGAGTATGCGTTCCTACGCATACTCAGACGGTGCGGGACAGCTTATACGCGATGAAGGGTGGTGCAAGCTTGGAGACCTGTTACAGCACATATTGGCGCTTGGGATGCTTCGGCTTGCCATGCTAGTCACATGCCGGTCTACAGATATGGCATGGTGCGATCAATTCGCAGTGACGCGGACTGATTTCATGTAAGGAAGTGATTTTTTTTCTTTCCTCTCTGCAGTGATTTAACACTAAAAATAAAACAGTTGTGTTGATAAATGTTTAAGCATATTGAAGCACTGTCATTAGCAATATGAAATGATGCCTGCCAAGATTTCTGTGTGCGAGCGAACGCTGACACACGTCTATTGTAGATGCAAACCGCCATTTCTTGCGAGGCGCGGCAAGCACATAGGCATGAGCTAGCGCCCGTTCGCAAATGCGGCTGCCATTTCTCCACTCTCAATGCGCTTTGTTTCAATGATGAAGCGTTGAAGTTTGATTTTAAGTATCTAGAATTAAGTAGGATTTTCAAAATTTAAAAATGGGGGTTGCATTGAAATGTCACTACCTCCCAATTTAGCCTACAAACTGCGGCCCTCAAGGTTCTAATACAAATTCGAAAAATTTTTGATAACTAGCTCTCTGTAACTCGCATTCTTCACACCAAAGTATGTCTGACTCTTGTAGCATAACCGGAAAAACACTTTGTCGCTACACTCATACCCTTTCTATAAAAAATTGTATGGTATAAACAGAAACACTATATATGCTACACTCTTACAGTTACTGGCATCAACTTAGCGAATACTTTTATCACTTCATTATACTATTGAAAAGTAGTTGTGTATGTGTTTTTGATAGAATCATTTACATGTAAGGGGAAAATTCTAATCCACCCGACTGCCACACGAAGCTACAAAGGAAACCCATACAAGCTTCTCTGAAAAAAAGCTTCCAAGCTGTAGAAAAATTCGTGCTGGTCCGGGCTTTTCTTTAACTGCGAAGCTTTCTTTCTTTAAAAACCCGTATGTGTTTCTTTTGTAGCCCCGTGAAACTTGAAATCGTGATGCAATATTGGAATTTTCAGGTTACAGTATGTACAGACATGTGCTTGGAAAAGAGCTTGTGTCCCTTGGGGGGACGGACCAGGCTGATATGGTTGTGCGGAATAACTTTCTTAAACTGTCTTTCAGTGATTGTTATTGTAGAAAACCTGAGATATCCCATCCATGAGTAGGAGAAAAATTCATTCTGTTGGTTACCAGCTGCTTCAAAGCACGACCAGACTTCTTCCTGCACAACCTTTAGGGCACAATAAACAGAAACATTAATTCACCTGTATTAGTTAATTATACTTTCACAATACCAAAAGGCCTCGTGTTACTGCGAAAAGAGGCTTACTTTTGGTAAGCCAGACAAGGCGTAATGAGAGAAGTTGAGTGGTGATACGTAAAGGTGCCTGCACCAGCTCGTCAAATGTGGAAAGTCTGCTAGGGCGTAGTTATTGTTTATGGACAAACATCGGCCACATTTTGTTTTAAAGGAGCCAGACATTTGAATCGGAAAGTTTCTGTAACATTGAAGTGTCCCAACATACGAGTGTCCCACCATGCCAATGCCCCAGTGTTCCAGTACCCAGCTTTCCAGCATTTTATTACGCTCACTATCAGGTATGAGACTCATACTGAGACCCAGTGGTACTGGGTTTTGCAATGGGGCCGCTCGATTCATAAGTTCTCATGGTGACTCGGTTCATGATTGTTGTACATAAACCTTGACGCTCTTCTAGGAACTTTCTCTAACATGTTTATTAGTTTTGTTTTGGTTTGTAGCTAGAGACCAAGTGACAAGGGCCTATTCAAAAAAGGTTAGAAATAATTAGGTGTAAGCGAGCAATTTAAGCTCTAGTGGGGCCTGTTGGACGTAAAAAATTCAAAATTAAATTAATGGGGTTTTACGTGCACAACCACGATCTGATTGAGGCACGCCGTAGTGGGGGACTCCGCAAATTGGAACCACCCGGGGTTCTTTTACCTGTTCGAGGTACCTTGGAAGAAAGAAAATTCATTTTAATGCGTTATAGGTTAGAAAACTTTCGTGATTGTGAAATATCGGATTTACAGATATTGTAAGATATATAGCTTTGTTCTGTAATGGCCGTTAGAGGAGGGTTACTAGCGGTGTATGGGAAAAATCACTAGCCCTTCCCCTGTCGAGAATATGCGGGTAAGCGAAGCTTGCCAAGTGTGTATGTGACCTTCGCGATGACTTTCTTTCTTTGTTTCTCTCTTTCTCTCTTTCTCTCTCTCTTTCTAGCGAAATATGAAAGAGCGAAAACGGAGCGCAACGGGGGACGAAAGACGCGAGGAGGAGAGCGGACGAGGAGGGTATGGCGAAAGCGTGAGAAGCGTAGTGCGGCGACGATGGGTGCGAGATTGCGGCAGAGTAGCGCGCGTCGTCTGGGAGGTGTGTCTGCGGCGGCTGCTCTGAATTGCGCCAACGCGTCAGCCACGCACTGGCTCTCGCGACCTCCATATTAGCGATGTAATCGCGGCACACTTCGCTCCGTTTGCAACGTGCCGCATGAGACACGTTGTCCGCGTCAACAAATATAACTGGAAATAAAAACATGTATAGAGATGCTCTCAAATTTCTGATTACGACGTATCGTATTCGTCGGTGAACTATTTGTAAACAAAACAATTTTGACTTACACCTAAAAAATTAAGAATTTTCGTACAAGGCCCAAAATTGTTTTATTAAAGCAACTCTCAGCGTGAGCCGCATACTGCTTATTAGGTCTCTCAACGCCAGTTATGAGTGAGGGGGCTCGCTGTCGTATTGCTGCGAGTCTTCAAAATGAAATGTGAGCACGGTACTATGTACAAATGCAGTCGAACCCTGAAATGTGGTACCCACATATAACGAATTATTGTCTATATGGAACAGCTGTAAAACACACTTCAAAATTTTGTATGAAATTTTATTTTATATATCGAATTACCTTTATAAAGGATTTGCACCTTCAAGGCCTGCAACTTTCCACATTAAAATTTTTTTCAATGGCATTTACAAGGAAATCGATGACACGGTATCCGATATTCGTTGACGGAGCCAAGATCCCTGCTGTCACGCACTATAGATACTTAGGTGTCGTCATTGACCGCAGCCTATCTTGTTCGAAGCATGTAAGTGCACTGCGGATCAAACTATCCAGTTTTATACACGTTCTTCGTGTTGTAGCCAGGTTTAGGTGGGGTCCCTTTGTAAAAAGCATTCTGCAGTTATATCAGGCGTTGTGTGTGGGCTACGTACGATACAGCATGCCTGTGCTTTCCAATATACGTATAACTTGTCTTCGCTCATTAGAAAGCCTTCAGGCCCAAGCTCTACGAACATGCCTAGGCCTGGCGCGTTGTGCACGTACTTCCAGCACTATAGAGGAATCACGGGCCTATCCAATTGAAGTTTACATGTCCAATTGAAGTTCACATGTCCATCGGAGTTCACCTCTGACTGCTGACTCAACACACAAACCATCCCTTGTCTTCAAGTGAAGAAAATGGCCCAAGTTGCACCTACTCAAGATGTCTCACTACTCACAGGCATATCATACCCTCAGACTTCGCACCTACCGTCATCTCCGAAGTACCACCGGGGACATTACATAGACCAAAGGTGCGACTTCACATACCTGGGATTTTGACGAAGTCGCGTATCCCTTCCACTGCCTTAAACAACTCACCTTGGCTCATTTGGCTGAGCTTCACGACGGCTCTGTGCGCATATACACAGACGGATCGGTTACCTCTTGCGCCTCGACCGCGGCCTTTGTGATCCCTCAGCTGGAAACATCCCGCCAATACAAATTGGACCACAAATCGTCTTCAACAACTGCAGAGGTTGTCGCAATACGCGAAGCTGTCCGTTTTGTCTCCTACCTGACACCACGTACATGGACTATTCTTTCTGACGCAAGATCAGCGCTGCAGTCTATCGATTCTCTCTCTAGGAGATGCCAGTACTACTTGCTAGCGTTAGACATCATTCAAATATTTGATCTTGCTCAGATGAACGGTCACTCAATTACCTTCCAATGGATACCTGGTCACTGCGGCTTGGCCGGCAACGAGCTAGCTGAGGCGGAAGAAAGAACCGCTATTCCTACAGCCATCGAAGTAAAGATTCCTTACTCGCGGAGCGATGTAAACTCATTGTTGACCACGCGCATGCGAGATTGCGCAGCACAATACTGGGCTCAACCAGACCATCGGTACAGGCGCCTGCGGGAAATAGACTGTGAGAGGACTTTCCGCCTCCCAGCTAAAATCAAGCGTTGCCAAGCAAGCGTTCTTCACCGGATTCGCCTGTGCGTCGCCTTCAGTCGACGCTATGCACATCCGATTGGCCGTACGGACAGCCCGAACTGTGAATGCTGCCCAGTGTTGGAGACTCCCCAACATCTGTTTTGCGACTGCCCTTTCTACGCATCACAGCAGATGACACTGGCTTCGATGCTAGCAGGCATTGGAAAACAAACATTGTCGGAAAGTACTATTTTTTCTGCCATGTGTGACTACAGTGGCATCAATAGCATCAAGGGCTGCCCTGGAATACTTGAAGACCTCCGCACAAGACACAAAGCTTTAAGGAAACAAATGGGTTACTGTATACATGCACCCCTTCTTCCTGTCCTTATCATCATCTTCCATCACTCTTTTTTGGCCCCTTTCCTTTTTTTCCCTGTGCCGGCCAGAGCACGCTCGCTCAGGCCGACCTCTCTGCCTTTCAAATAAATTATCTCTCTCTCTCTCTCTCTATCCCCTTCAGATTCAACATATCCGGGTTCGACTGTAATTCTATTTAAAATAGGCATCTCCAGGGAAACGTAAATTTTAACATAATATACTGTGCACATTCTTTTTTGCTCAATTGATCGGAAACGTTTAATCGGGAAAGCACACGTTAGCTCCAGTAACTAATTCCTTCGTCACCTGTTATTCAGGGGTTGGTTGTGGGGATATGTGTGGCAACAAAATAATGTAAGAAATCGAAGCCAGAACATAAAAAAAGGAAATCGTATTTATTATACGAACATAAACTCCAATTTTATAATATTTCAGGATTGAAATTGGTGATTACGTAAATAAGTTTCAACTATACCCTTTTAACCTGTACGCACGTTCCTCGATATAAAATAGTGTACTATGTTTTGCCGTTAGAAATAATTACATGGAGATGCCTTGCCCCAGAGACTAACTTTTTTTTATCTGAGCAAGCTTTATGGGGACAATATTGCTGAATGATGTTAATTTTTGCTTCTTTTGTGTGCTTTGTGTTATTTGCAGGTCAGCTGTCTCCTCGTTTTGCTGCCGAGTTGTTTGTGCATCGCTGCTGGCTTTTGGATAACTTGTGCTCCATCGCGCTGTGGTGGGTGCACACATGAAAGGAAGCGTATCGGTATGCCGTCAGCTCACGCAGGGCAATCACGCTTACTTGGTTAGCATTTGTACTGATACACGTATAGAGGCGGCCATTTTTTCAATCGCTCTGCGCTCCTTTACAGTATGCCAAGAATGCCAATTAGTGTAGGTTTTACGTTATATTTCGTTAGACTTGTGTAAGTATGTTGTCCAATTCTTGTGCGCCAGTGCAAACGGCTTCGTCTTCTCCATATGGCTTAATTGTCTTTATTTGAGAAACAACATTAACACGACACGCATAGCTTGGTAACAACCAGTTCTGACAACCACCGCCGCTGCACTAGTGTTATCAGGACTTCTTGACAAGTTCCGCACCGTGAAAACAGTACAGTAGTGTCTTCGTTCTGCTGGGCGTTAGTCTACGTCTTTGACAAACCATAAGGCCATTTAAGGCAGCGCTTTCGCAGGCTCAAAAAGATCAAGAGGCAAACAGCGACACTGCGGAATGCTACGGGTGGAGCTGTATATCAAGAGTCGAACACGGCGGCGTCCAGGAGTAGTATATCAAAAAGAACAGGGCAAATTCTGCCTGCCAGAGTTGTCATACAAGCTGGCCTAATAAAACTGATATTCTGGCGGCGCGAGCTTGGCGTACACTTAACAAGTAGTATAAAGCATCTACACCAGATCTGTGGGGGTGGTAAAGACAAAAGACAGAAATAATTCAGCAAACAATTATTAAATTAGGTGATTGTGAAAATATTGGGTGAACTTGGCTAGAATTATAAACAGCAGTCAGATGGCGATGATAGAAGCCAGCCTGGAGCTTGTCATTGAAGACATTTTAATGAACTAGGGAAGTCGGGAATTTACACACCCATCACCATATCTTCTGGAGGAATCACCTTATTGCACATCACACATACCATAACTTCTAGAGGAAAAGCAATTTTCCTCCATTTTTTGTGAATGACAGAGCAGACTTGATGGCGATGAGTAACTTTACGCAGACGCCACTCTGTAGCAACATTTGGGCCAATTCCGCACTGGCCCTATTGTGTAGTCCCAGTCGTCACCCGGCGTGGGTGGGCATCTGGAAGGAAAAATATAGACTGTATTGGTGCGATAATAAGTCAATAACAGCTGATTTGAAATAACTGCAATATATGGGCAATTTGACTGTATACCTGTGAAGTGATCCAAAGGGTAACTACATAGCAAAGAAAACATACCTTGAGCAGGGTAGGTACAACATTTATTGCTTACATTTCTTGAGTTACATTTGGACATTTGTTCATTTGAACAGGAATGATAATATGTAACAAAATTTCTTACAATTGTGCACTCGTAAGTTTCCAGAAAGGTGTCTCACAACTGAGGATGAGCATCCACAAGCAACAGTTTCAAATTCCGCTTCAAGCGTGATGAACTTGCTGAAGTTCTGAGCGTTTATTTTAGAAAGGCAACGTTTCTCTTACTGCTACTAAAGCGTTACCGAGTTGAAGTGATTGACGGCAGCATAGGTTCCCAGCGCTGCACCCTGGTTTCGGCGCACGTGGGGCAGTTAGACACCAGTGTCTCTATGTGGTTGTTGATGCCCGGCCACCAGTCCGATTCCTGAGCCAGAGATTTGCACCGGTTGATACCTTGATGCCCATCATGAAGGAGCTCGAGCGTGTGGCTCTGAAGGGTGGACGGTGAGACGATGCGAGACCCCTTCAGAAGCAGTCCCTCACAGACTGTGAGGTCCCCCCGGTGCTGCCAGTACCTCTTCAAGCATAGAGCGCACCTGGACTTCCGTCGGAGCGGCGTAAGTCCGGTGGCGAACGAGTAGTCCTCGTACTGCAGCAGCCATGTGGGCAAGCAGCTGGGGTTGTCAAAGTGAAACGCCGGTGGTGGACGCAGCTGGGCCATGCCATGTAGAGACGCAGCGGCCGACGAAGCAGCGAGCGTTCCGGTAGAGCCTGTACCGGTGGCCATGGCGAAGGAAAGGTGACTTCCTCGACGGAGAGAAGCGGGACCAGCGCGTGTGTCGAAGCCGCAATTACGGGATCAGCCGAGACGCCATCCCACTTCTGACACAATGTCGAGCGAATGAATTACACAGCAGCCAACTCTCCGCGCGGGCAAGTGCCCGACCGCGTTTAATGAACGCTTATATAGCAGAGGGTGCAGTGCTGCCATCTAGTGGTACGCCAGTACCACTAGATAGCACTAGATGGTCCGTTAGACTTGCAGCATGGGTCGCAAGAGAAGGGAAATACAGTCGAGCTGGGCAGATAATAAAGCTGTGATGGAAAATATGGCAGTGAGCTAATTGGTGTACATATGTAAATTTACGTAATAATGACGAATTCGCCAGACATGAGTTAGTACACATAGAGAACGACGAGCTCAAAACAAAAACTTTTAAAAAGAAGAACGAGAATATATAGCCACCAGGTCACGAGCTGCGGCAAGCGCGAGCCAGTATTCGGGCAAGGAGAGAAGAAGAGGTTTTTCGTTTTTTGGGGTCAGCCATCTTCCTGGCTAGTGCTCGTCTCTGCCGGTGCAGTACTTCTTGCACGGAAGGCCTTCTCCTGCACGTGACAAACTGGTGGAGGTGCTGGGTAGTCCCAGCAAATGTCCTACACGCCTCCTGGTAGCCCCGTGCCTACAGTGACAACACCTGTTCACCGGGTGAGCCGAAGAGTCCGAGGATTGCCCCCTGAGCTTGGACCTCTTCCCGAGACTACGTCAGCGATGCACCAAAGCGGTATGGAAGGCACTACTACTGCTGCTCACTATACGCTACAGAAAGTGCCAAAAGTCTTCCATGGTTCCATCCTTGAGGATGTCGAAGACTGGTTGGCTCAGTTCGAACGCGTCGCTGATTTCAATGGGTGGACCGATACGAACAAGCTGAAGAATGTGTACTTTAGCCTGGAGGATGGCGCTCGCACCTGGTACGAGAACCGCGAACCCTTCTCGTCGTGGAGCGATTTTTGTCGTCATCTGTGGGCAAGTTACGCCAATGCTGATCGCTGTGAACGCGCCGAGCGGGCCATTCAGTCGCGCATCCAAATGCCCAACGAAAGTGTAATGATGTACGTTGAAGACATGACGCGCCTCTTTCTCGAGCTGACCCGGACATGGCAGAAGATAAGAAACTCCGCCACTTATTGCGAGGGGTTAAGGAGCAGCTTTTCGCTGGCCTTGTTTGTAGTCTCCCGACGACTGTGGCCGAGTTCTTAACGGAAGCCACGACAATGGAAAAAGTGCTTCAGCAGTGGTCAGCAGTGTACGACCGGCAAATCAGCGTCGCGTCATCGAGTGATCAGATTGGAGCTGCCGGAGGTAGCATCAACATCGACTCCCTCTGCGACCTCATCCGATCAGTGGTACGCGACGAGCTGCAAAGAATCCACTGCCTGCCTCAACCTACTGCGGGATCCATATCCAGCCTCATCAGGAACGAGGTGCAGCATGCTCTGCAAGTCCCGCTTGCCAGGGAGGTTACACCACCTGTGCCGACGGAGCTTCGGCGCGCATCATACGCGGAAGCTGCGAGCCGGTATATTCCTGCTTCTCCGCGCTTCGTGCGCCCCACGCCTTACGATACACTTCCATCAGTGCAACCGATCCAGCACTTGGAGAGCCGCCAACCGCTTCAAAGAAAATCAGACGTCTGGCGCACACCGGACCGGCGACCGCTGTGCTATCACTGTGGCGAAGCCGGACATGTATACCGTAAATGCCCGTATCGCCGCCTCGGACTTCAGGGTTTTGCCGTCGACTCTCCAAGGCCAGACCAAGAGCCATTGAGGAATATCTGTCTCAACAGCGCATGCCACTGCCCTTGCGACGGCAGTCACGGTCACCGTCGCCGAGACGATTTTCCCCCAATTCCCGGAGCTCCCCAGTGGCGGCGCAGAGGCGTTCGCCAAGCCCTAGACGGGAAAACTAAAGACAGCGACCTTCGGGGGCGAGGCCGCTGATAATCGACGCGAGCAAGGCCTCCCAGCGACGCGACCAGGTACCGGCAGTGATTCGACGACAACAACTGAACTCGGAAGCCGACTGTCTTTGGATATACCTGTGGTGCTCGACGCTCACCATGAAGTCAGTGCGTTATTGGACACATGGGCTGATTACTCGATCGTGAGCCGAAAACTAGCGACACACCTGAAGAAAGTAGTTACGCCTTGGTATGGAACACAAATTCGTACTGCCGGCGGACATGTAGTCACCCCACTTGGTATATGCACACTCCGAGTTAGCATTCGTGGACGTACGTTTCTCTCCAGTTGCCTTGTACTTCGCGAATGTTACCGAGACATCATCCTGGGAATCGACTTTCTACGGGAATATGGCGCTATCATCGACCTGCGGGAGCGCACCGTGACCTTCTCGACAGAGAGAGCAGCAGACAAAACCGACGACAGCCATCTCAGCACGTTTCGCGTTTATGCCGACAACGTCTCGTTACCCCCGCGTTCGAGTGTCCTCGTTGATGTCGTGTGTGACAAGTTACGTGACGGTGAGGCAGTCGCTGAAGGCAACATGTCGCTCTTGCTCACACTAGGTGTCTGCGCCGCTCGCAGCCTCGTCACGCTTCGTGACGGACGTTATACGCTGCTTGTGACGAATTTTAGTAATGAGTACCGTCACCTTTTTCGTCGCACTGCCATCGCTCTCGCCTACCCCATAACGGAGATTGCTGAATGTTTTACGTCTGCATCACTGGACAATGCTCTCAAATCGACACCAGGGGCTGCGACGGCATCACTAGGCAAAGTAGACATTAATTCGACTCTACCGGAGGAACAAAAAATAGCGCTGCATGAATTGCTGCTTCAATTCCAAGAATGTTTCGCCTCGTCCGTTAAGGTGCGTCAGACGCCCATCACGAAACACCGAATCATTACGTATACCGACGTCTCGCCCATAAAACAACAGCCTTACCGAGTTTCGGCCAAAGAACGGGACGCGATACATACGCAAGTCGAAGAGATGCTTCAGGACGATGTTATACAGCCTTCCAAAAGCCCCTGGTCATCGCCGGTCGTCCTCGTGAAGAAGAAGGACGGAACGCTACGTTTCTGCGTTGACTACAGGCGGCTAAACAGCGTGACTAAAAAAGACGTCTATCCACTGCCCCGCATCGATGATTCACTCGACAGACTGCGACGCGCAAAGTATTTTTCATCTATAGATTTGAAAAGCGGATACTGGCAGATTGAAGTTGATGAACGAGATCGCGAGAAAACTGTCTTTGTTACACCGGATGGCCTGTATGAATTCAAAGTGCTCCCTTTCGGCTTGTGTTCTGCACCTGCGACATTCCAAAGAATGATGGACACTCTTCTCACCGGTTTGAAGTGGCATACTTGCCTCGTTTATCTTGATGACGTCGTCGTATTTTCGGCGACCTTTGAGGAACACCTGAATCGTCTGAAGACTGTGCTGGACGCTCTCCGCGCCGCTAACCTCACACTGAAGCCAGAGAAATGCCACTTCGGTTATAAAGAACTTAAGTTTCTCGGCCATGTTGTGAGCGCGGATGGCGTTCGGCCTGACCCTGACAAGACCACCGCCGTAGCCTCGTTTCCTGTTCCCCTTGACAAGAAAGCGGTCCGTCGCTTTCTGGGGCTCTGCGCATACTATCGCCGCTTCATCGCCAATTTTTCTAGGATTGCCGAACCTCTGACTCGCCTCACACGAGAATATGTACCATTTGTGTGGAATAAAGAGCAAGACGCGGCTTTCACCGAGCTGCGGGAGCGTTTGCAGACACCACCAGTTCTTGCTCACTTTGACGAGGACGCTGATATTGAAGTCCATACCGACGCCAGCAACGTGGGTCTTGGCGCCATCCTGGTCACGTCCATAGACAAGACGAAACGGCGTGAATCGCGTTGTCTCCTGGATGGCAGAGTTGTACGCCGATGTACAACACAAGACGTGGGATCAGGTTCTACCGTACGTAACATTTGCGTACAACTCTGCCATCCAGGAGACAACGCGATTCACGCCGTTTCGTCTAGTCTATGGACGTGAGGTTCAGACCATGCTGGATGCGATGCTTCCACACGATTACGACGCGTTGCTCACCCCTGACGCTGAGCAATTTACGCAGTACGCCGAAGAAGCTCGCCAATTGGCACGCCTACACATCACGCAACAGCAGAGTATAGATGCACGCCGCTACAATCTTCGCCATCGCCAAGTGGAATACGCCCCGGGCGATCAAGTTTGGGTGTGGACGCCGGTGCGCCGCCAGGGGTTGTCAGAGAAACTGCTCAGTCGCTACTTTAGACCCTACAAAGTGCTGCGTCGCGTTAGTGACGTGAACTACGAGGTTCTCCCGGATAGTGCCATATCGTCCCAGCGTCGAAGGCACCACTCGGAGATTGTGCACGTTGTACGACTCAAACCTTATTTCGCGCGATAGTGCGACAGCTTCTCAACTTTATGCCGTACTTTATTTTTCTCTCCCTCACCCCCCACTTGTGCATACTTTATGTTCGTTCCCTCTTTTTTCTTTCCCTCTACCTACGTCGACTAGCGCTAGCATCGGCACGATGCCCATTTTTTTTTCACAGGGGGAAAATGCCACCAGGTCACGAGCTGCGGCGAGCGCGAGCCAGTATTCGGGCAAGGAGAGAAGAAGAGGTTTTTCGTTTTTTGGGGTCAGCCATCTTCCTGGCTAGTGCTCGTCTCTGCCGGTGCAGTACTTCTTGCTCTGAAGGCCTTCTCCTGCACGTGACAATATCTAGTCTACACGCATGCGCACAGATACCAAGGGTGGAATTCTGTAAGAGTCTACCTAGTGGACCGTCCATTTCGGCTGTCGCTGATTGGCTACTGCTTGATGTGCAGGAAGGTGCCAGCCAGTCTCCTTCCTGCACGTCAAGCAGCAGCCAATCAGCGACAGCGGAAATGGACAGTCCACTAGGTAGACTCTTACAGAATACCGCCCCAGTTCTATGAGTGTTACGTATTGCCCTAATCTATTTGCTGAGAGCTGTTTTTTGCCGAGAATATTATTTTCAGCACCTTTGCTGGAGATTATAAAGAGCACAGCGTCAACATCAAGCAATCAACGCACAGTGCAACTGAGCGTAGGAGGTTCTGTCACCACGAAATTTTTTTATTTTATTGTTGCAGTCGTGTTTCTTTCCTTGATCACTAAAATAGCCAACAAAAACGTCCTGCGGCAATCAAAGCTAGCGTATGACCGTGGTCCGCTCCAGCCAATCCCGTGTCCGGCCAGGCCCTTCGATCGCATTGGCATTGACCTGCATGGACCCCTTCCGAGCACGGCTTCCGGAAACCGCTGGATAGTCGTCGCCATCGACCATTTGACTCGCTACGCAGAAACAGCCGCTCTGCCTGCTGCCACCGCTCAGGAAATAGCATCCTTCCTTCTGAAAAACTTTATTCTCCGTCACGGTGCACCTCGCGAACTTTTGAGTGATAGAGGACGTGTCTTCCTCTCCGAAGTCGTAAACGCGCTCCTTGCTGAATGTCGCGTGTTTACGAAATAAAGTGGCCCAATTGGCACGTACAAGATATAGTTCAAACAAATTAAGGATATAATTGGCGCGCCGCGGCAGCAGGTGCTGAACTGGTCAGCTGGCTTAGTACTGCTGTGCTGAGGCCACAACTTGGGTCACTGAATATTTGGAAATGTGTAAGTACCTGGCAATCTTGAACAAACACGGGTCACAGTAGATGCGGGACTGGGTAGGTACCGCTGTTCGAAAAAAAATCTGTGACACCGGACTCGGAGCACTAGGTACATGCCCCTCGGTCTGTGCTTGTCTACAATAAACCTCTGTCAGGCCCAACTCATTACCAATTGTTGTTTTTTCTCTCTCTCTTTCATACCAGCTTGCTTTAGTGGGTATGTGCCAGAAGGTGTGCGCCGCTGTTCAGTGAGCGTCTTTGCCGCCAACTTGGGTAACTAGGCATGTGCCACTGGGAGTGTGTCACTCTACAATAACGAAAAAAAATCCCTTAAATTTCTTCATTACTGAGCGTAATTGTGCCCACTTAACAAGGGTTACTCAAGGACACAAACCCGACGCTATGGCAGGGTGCACCACAAGTGCAATGGCTATAAGCCGAACTTCATTGAAACACTCGCAACTTGGGCCACCGAGTATGGGCCACTGGGTGTGCGGCATGCGAGGGAACAATGTTCAGCGTTCGCAAGCGCGGGCAAACCACGCTTCTCGTCTCAGAGGCCACGCGTGGACTTCTCGGCAGCACCACTAGATGCAGCCGAGTGTTGGAGGTCAATTGCCCCAAAAGAAGGCCCATTGCCGCATGACACGTTTCTTTATGTTCGCACGCACAGGTGCCCTGTGCATTTGAGCGGCCACGTAGAGGTTTCACAGTGACGGTGCTAGATGCCGCCGAGTGTTCTGACGGGCACGAAAGAGGAATGCCGCTGCAGCACACCTCATACATAACTCGTTTCGACGGTGGCAATATGTTGCGTCACTGCATTCATTCAATGATTAACGCATTTTCATCGATAGTCATTGGGAGCTAGGTTTCCGAAAATTTTTTACAGCGAAGCTGTATATGACTGGGATCTCGGGCGTTCTTCGTCTGCGCGTTCCTTCTTCGGCGGGAGGTCTTCGTCCGTGCAAGCTCTCGCCTGTCGATCTAATGGCACCTCGGTAGGATGCTTAGCGGCATTCAATCGGACATTCCGCCACCCCAAGATCTCTAGTTGGCCCACATTGAAATTTCAAGTTGGCCCACACTCAAATTTCAAGTTGAATCACAAAGCAATTTCAAGTTGGCCACCCTCAAATTTAAGTAGTCCATTTCTAAATTTCAGATTGGCCCAACCCCACAGTTCAGTTGTGCCAACTCCAAATTTCAAGTTGGCCTTACCGAAATTGAAATTTTACCCTTTCTCAAATGTAGGTTGGCCCACCCCTGAATTAGGTTGTCCCACGTGCAATATTGAAGTTGACCCACCCCCAAATTTAAGTTAGCCCACTTGCACATAACAAATTGTCCCACGCCCAAGTGTAAGTTTTTCCGTGTCCAAGTTTGATTCTACCAACCCCGCAATTGAAGTTGACCCAACCCCAAATGTCAGTTTGTCCATGTTGAGATTTCAAGTTCGCAAATCCCTAAATTTACGTTGGCTCAATCCCAAATTTCAGTTTGGCCACCCAATCCCCAAATTTGAAGTTGGGCATCGCCCCATTTAAGTTGGCCCACCTGTACATTTCAGGTAGCCCAGCCCGAAATTTCAAGTTGGTGTACTCCCCATTCTAGTCGGACCACCCCCAAATTTCAGTTGTCTCACCACTACTCTAAGCTTCCCCATGCATTTTCTACAGAGCCCTATCTATCTTTATGGGTATTCTATGATTTTTTTAATTGTCCTGATTGACTATAAAGCTACCAATCATCTACATTTACACTATTCTGACAAATAAATGTTTTAACTTTGCAAATTACGCATTTTGCGATATACGCGACATTACTCTTTTCGCGGGATGGGGCTGGGGTACTCGGCGAAGAATGTTTACGCATTAAAAAAGGACCAGAGAGCTCGCGTTCGCGAATAGCCTTCTCCTTATGCGTTTACCGGTAAAGATTACGGTTGAATTAAATTAACGGTAGCGTAAGCTGCAGTTGCCGCTTCCTGGCAACTGTAGCATGCGAAGCACGGAGTGACGTCACTACACTCTATTATACAGAAGAACCTACCTAGCAACTGATTTCATTTGTGCTGTGATAGCGCTATGGAAAGGCCATGCATAGTTAGGACTCCCAAAGAGCAGCGTGAACGCTATGAGCGGCGACGGGAACAGCAACATGAAGGAAGGACGCTAGGAAGGACGCAGCGGTTGCAACCCAAAGCATGCCACGCATAATTGGAACTCTCGAAGAGCCGCGCGAATGTGATGAGCGACGAAAGGAACAGCAACGTCAGTGTTCACGACGGCGTCGTGCACAGGCTCTGCATGACGTAGTTCAAGGGCGCTATTACGTAAAGCTGTTCCAAACTGTTTTTATTCAAATGGCCCTTGCGCCAATAACATCCAATAATCATGTTTTTATTCAATCTCCTGTCCTCAAATTTACGCAACCACCGACGCGAGCATCGGGCGCTGACCCACAGCGTTGTCTGAATAACCCAATCAAACACTCTCCTAGTTTAGAGGAGGTCACCTTTGTTCGCTTTCAAAACCAACACCATTGCCGCGGTTTTTTCTTGTCTAATTGACTGATTAGAGGCGACGAGCACGCTCTAGTGGAGAGGGTTTTCATGGGGCCGAGCCAGCACAGTGAAAATAGATAACCGCATGAAGAGGGTGGGGCCGGCTTCTGTGATTGGTCTGCTTCGCCTTACTTAGCTTGCGGTGGCTGGTCGAAAATCGTGGTGGCGTGCAACGGAAGGATAAGAATGCCGCTAAAACGGATCCTCAGCAAGGGAGAGTTGGCAGAGCGATGTCGTATTGGTGCCGAAAGGGATCGATAGCGCTTTACTGCCACGTAAAAAGGTTTATCATGCGCAAATAAAAACATGTTCACCGGCAGGTGCGAGTAGTGAGGGCCTGAGCTATCGGCGGGCAGCCATCTTCTATTACTTTCGGAACGGGGCAGTCTCTGGCTATTCAGAAAAATTTTCCGTTTTGTTCGGCATAATAATGCATTTTTTCGCGTACACGTCACTTTGGCGCGGTGAGTTTTCGCGGTTTTGTGAGGTCGCGTGACGGACAAGCGAAGTGGGTGTAGCCCGAAAACATTGGACCAATAGCAGAGGGCTATTGGTGAAAAGGCGTCGAATCAGGAATAAATATTTTTGTTTTGTTCGGTTTAATCATGCATAATCAGTGTGTACACGTTATATCAGATGGGGAGCAATCGCGGTTTTCGTGACGTTGCGTGACAGATAGGCGAAGTTGGGAATGGCCCTAAGAATGTTTTGACCAATCGTAGTGGGCTGATTGTAGGATTGGAAGAGAAAAGCTTGGAATATATATATATATATATATATATATATATATATATATAGCTTAACGTTATAGCCCCTCAAGACTGAAGTACATCGGTCTATTGGGTCAGGTGATACCACAGCTTTTCTGCCCAAACACCTTCACAGCATGGACTGGAGCACGATTTTTAAGCATGAAATGCTTTAAGCTCCCACTATTGGCAACCTTCAAATGACCTTGAGCCAAAAGCCGGAGCCGTTATCCGGCACTTAGGCGAGAACATCCGGGCGTCGTCACCAGAACAAAACGAGATCATTCGGGCAACCATTCAAAACTTAAGAAAATATGGTGTCTGGAACCCAACCCTTTGTAAATGACCGTATTACATACACTCGTTACTGCCCAAACAAGTTACAAGAAATGTTGCTTCCGAGTTCTTATTAATGTTTGATAACAATATCAGTGAAGCTGTAACTTCTTGTATGCTAAAGTTTTGTCATTTCCAATTGCGACGTTCAGAACGCAGATACAGAGCATCATACAGTTGATGGTCATTATTTGGTGCTCAGACAGGGTTGGCTGTGTTGTTTTCAACACCAGCAATTCGTGAGTTCCGTGGTGCGGGTTTTGCGCCGCCTGTTTCAAGACATGGTGCCAGGCTGCGTGACCGGGCCGCGGGTGGTTTGGCTGGGACGAGACTTGCAACAAGGTTCATTTCAAAACCGGCACATCACCACCCTACTTACCCGGTAGCCATTTTATGCTTACATCTACTCTCGACTACGGGAGAGCCATAATTCTTTTATTACGAATTACTACGAATAGTAGGGATCGAATATCGTATTCAGTACGGAGTGTTCAAGCAGACGCAAGCAATTACAGTAAGAGTATACATTTTACGGTATGATGAGGCACAGTGCCTGTACTCACTAGTGCTTAAATAGTTTTCACGTAACGTCACCAATCGTGATAAAAAAGAACTTGTATGAATAACATCTCAACCACATTAGAGCCTGGCTGAATACAAGATCTACAAGAAAAAATGGTTATTTCGCGAAAAAAAAGTTGCCGAAGAAAAGATAAGTTCTACAAAAAAAGAAGCTACTGGAGGACTTGTTTGCTACAGGCACGTGCAAATAGAACCATTGCGTGGTAGATATCACTGGTTATCGGGTGTAAGATGAAACTTCAATACAGATAGACTGCCAAAAATACTAAATAACTTCAAGCAAAAATAGCAGGTTTTAATGTGGGATTCCGCAGCAAAACAGAAAAAAATCTTTCATTACCCATTTTGTTTCTGCTTTCCTTTGAACCATTTTGGTGTTGTCACTGTTCCGATTATTAGCCAATATGTTTAGCAGACGAAGCACACAAACAAGGCATAAACCACCAGTTGTTACAATATTTTTGTTATTTTTGGGTATTCGGAGATATCCAATACGTGATTTGTGAGCACTAAACGAAAAGTACGCGGTAACTAATCGTATTTGTACTCAAAACTCCGCTTATTCGCCCGCCCATAGAAAATACTGAAGAAAGCGAACTTATAAATGAGAGATATCTAAGGTAAATTTAATACGATGCGTATAGTAATCTATCTGCTGAGCTTCAACTAAGCCTCTCCCTCTATCTATTTCTTCAGTAATAATATGCATTCATTGACGTAATAGTTCAGCGAAAACGAACTAGGTGGAGAGAAGTAATTAAATGGAAAATGAGACATACAGTCAATCATAGCAAGTGCTACAAAGGAAACGCACACGGGTTCCTTGAAAGAAAAGCCTCGCAGTTAAAGAAAAATTCGTGCTGGCTTGGAACCCGAACCCGGGACTACCCGCTTTCCGGGGCAGCCGCTCTACCATCTTAGCTCACCAGACGGTTGATAGATGACAGGGCGAAGTCGAATTCATCAAAAACCCGAAGCAAAGGCAAGTGTTTGACGACATAGTTCAGCAGAAACCCACTAGGTGGAGACAAGCAATTACATGTAAAATGAGATATCCACCCAATCATAGCAAGTCCTACAAAGGAAACCCATACGGGTTCCTCAAAGCAAAGCCTCGCAGTTGGAGCCTCGGAAATGGAAAATCTACCCAATCATAACAACTGCTACAAAGGAAACCAATACGGCTTCCTCGAAAGAAAAGCCCCGCAATTGAAAAAATCACCAGCCCTTCCCCTGTCGAGAAAATGGGGGTAAGCGAAGCTTATCGTGTGTGTATCTGACCTTCGTCAGGGTAACGTTCGGAAGCCTTCGCCTCGGGATCATCGGCTCTTCGCTAACGGCGAGCCTTGGCTACGGAAGTCCTTACGCTAGAACACGGTGTAAGAAGATAGGTGTTCCGACGGCGCGCCCGCGCTGGGGCGAGAGAGCGGCCACTTCGTGTGAGCGGAAGTGAGCGCCGCCGCTAGGGGCAGCACGTGCTCAGGAGGCCTTGGAGAAGCGGCACAACAGTGGATAATTTACGACCTCCGTCAGCATTTAAACACCCATTCCCAAAGATATGCAATTTTTCGTTATTTAGACGCCAAATCCTGAGCAGGTAGAAGGTTTCATGCAACTTACAGTCAAAATACCGTCATTTCGAACACGAGAGAGACGCGTCGTCTGCTCGAGCAGACGGCGCGCTGCGCTTACCGCTGCTCGCCGCGTCGGAGTCAATCGGAATGTCGGCAGAAATATAAAGGGACGTTCCTCCAACCAAGTAGAGTCGTTTTAAGCAGGCGAACGACATATATTCATCGAAATAAAGCACTTCTACCGCGCGTGCCCATAAAAGCGCCCGCAAAGCGAGCGAAAAAGTGGCCCCCAGAACAGGTGCTGCTCCTTCCGGCAGCGGCATGCGTAGAGTCACACTAAGTGGCCGCGCCTCGCGCCGCCGTCGGATCACCTTCCTTTTTTACACCGGGCGCTAGGATCGGCACGTCGACGACGAGCTCTTTCCCCAGCGAGGTCACGCCGGCGTTCACCAAACGCAGCTTGCTCCTTTGCCTTCCCATCAGTTTGCCGAAACTGATCTGAAGCGAGGGAAGCCCGGAGGAGCATGCGCCAACCCGCTTTCCTTCCACGTCCCTCTTCGCGACACACCAAACGAACTTGATTGGTCGCGTGCGTGTCACGTGTCCGTATGTCACGTGTCCGCGTCTCACGTGATCCGTGATCACGCGTGCAGCATATCCACTGCGGGTGTGCGCCGCATGTGATTTCTTTCTTTTTAGATGCGAAGCAGCTTATGGCGGGGGCTTTGTCCGTCCCTCCCGCGGCGTCCCACACCCCCACAGCGCATGCGCATCCCCTCCCCCTCTCTCTCCTACGCTCCCCCCCTTTGTCTCCTCTAGGAATCCTCTACTGTACAGAGCGGCGCCCACGTGCCACACCCCCACAGCGCATGCGCGTCCCCTCCCCGTCTTTCTCCTCTCCTACGCTTCCCCCTTTCTCTCCTGTAGGAATCCGGAGTGCCGCGCTCGACAGGTGTTGCGACAGCTGCATACTACGCTGGGGCCGCCACGGTAGTTCCGCGGTATGAAAATGACGGAGCGCGCGCGCCTCATTCTCTCTCCTGTGCAGCGCCGCGATAAACGCTCGGGTCGCTGCCGCCAAACCATCTCCCGCTCAAGCTAACCATCTCCCCGCTGCTTCGCATCCACACATGGTTTCCTTTAGCGGGATATGGAATATTTTTTTCTCTATTTCTTTCTGCCTTCCTTTCTTTCTTTCTTGTCTCTGGTATGTGTCATTGAGCTTGGACCCTTTCTGCACAATCGCCAGGATCGGCCCAATTTGAGCGTGGCACCAGCACCACCGCCGACACATGTGAGCCTATAAAGCTTCGCTTAAAATTAGTCCTGGTCCGGGACTCGAACCCGGGGCCACCGCCTTTTGGGGGCAGCCGCTCCTACCATCTGAGTTAACCAGGCGGCTAGCAAATGACAGGGCGAAGTCGAATTCATCAACGAATCGAAGCAAAAGCGTGTTTGACGTAATGGTTGGAGAGAAGCAATTGCATGCTAGGTGGAGAGAAGCCGCTAGGTGGAGAGAAGCAATTACATGTAAAATCAAACATCCACCCAACCATAGCGAGTCCTACAAAGGAAACCCATACGGGTTCCTCAAAGAAAAGCCTCGCAGTTGAAGAAACATTCGTCCGGCTCCCGGACTCGAACCCAGGACTACCGCTTTTCACCCAATCATAGCACTTGCTATGATTGGGTGGATGTCGCATTTTCCATTTCATTACTTTTCTCTCCCTAGCGGGTTTCCGCTGAACTATTACGTCAAACACCTACCTTCGATTCAAGTTGCTGATGAATTCGACTTCGCCCTGTGATCTGCTAGCTGCCTGGTTAGTTCAGATGGGAGAGCGCCTGCCCCGGAAAGGCGGTGGTCACGGGTTCGAGTCCCGGACCAGGATGAATTGTTCTTCAACTGCGTGGCTTTTCTTTCGAGGAACCCGTACGTGCTTCCTTTGTAGCACTTGCTATGTTTGGGTGGATGTCTCATTTTCCATTCAATATGCAATAATGTTAAATTTACTCATGGTTACGCAAGAACGTGCCACGCCCTGCCACTTTGGCGCTTCCTAACATTGTCGTCTACTTATTGGCTGCACTACTTACGCGTAACACTACCTATTGGTTTTAATAAACCGAATCAAGGCATGATTACTCGCACCTCAGGAAAAAAAACGTCTCAGAGCCTAATGAAAGAAAGATCCATATTTGTATTTGTCGGAAAATCAACAATCTTGCTTCAATTTCTTTTAATCCGTTGACATGAATGTATATGTGTGCATGCACAATATTACTCGGCAAGAAACTGAAAAGCAACTTACCCGGTCACTTGCACTTCGGCGATTGAAGCATTGCAATATAATCTTTCGCATGGCCATTCACTCACCATTGTCCCTCCATCGCCGATGCTCACATTAAAATACAGGCAATAGTTATCTGGATAAGAATGAAAGCCACATTATATCACACCGAATCTAATACATTGAAGACGTTCATAAAACTTTTGAAACTGGAGCCAATTACACTGCTGTCACTGTTGTCTTGACAATTTCATATTATACAGTGTGCGCTACACAGTCGAACCGCATTTGCATGCTGAACATTTTTACACTCCTGTTTGTTTCATGGCTAATACCCTGAACGTCAACAGGTAAAATGAAGTTGCTGATAGTGACAATGAAGGTTTCTCTTTTTGGCACTTTTGTGCGGAATGTAAACATGGCAGCTGAGGCAGGCGTCACAAGAACATCATGAACAAACTTCAATAACGATCGCCGTGAAACTCTACTATTGAATATTTGGTATGAACCAGGTAATAAAATATAATGCGCCGTTTTCACTAACGGCTTATCTCATCAGATAGACAGTTTGAGCTCGCTGTCACGCACAATAAACTTTTTAGAGCCCTAAAATGCCCTTCACCAGCCCCCGTTAGAAATTTGGTTATATTGTCGCGATACACAAAGCTCGGAGGCTTTATTATAGAAGCTCCGCGCCGTACTCGGGAGAAGATGCTTGCTTGCTTGCTTGCTTCCTATGCCATGGCGCATACCCACCACGGGGGATTGGCCAAGAAGCCGGCGGTTAAACAGCTGGGTTGAAATTATTCAATGAAACTAACTGATGTTAGAGTCGTATTTTATTCTATCTTATAGGGAATCGTGTGCTTTTTGGAAGGACATCAAGACAGAAGGTAATAAATTTCGATCAGTTTAATTGGAATTTTCAAAATTAATAAATAATCAGTAAATTAACGTAAGTTGGAATTTTGTAATATAATGAACAATATATTAGTAAATTAACTAGGTACTCTCCTTGTGTCACCGAGGAACTCGCATATGGCCCTGCATACGTTCCTGTGGCTATAACCCAGTGTATATGCCCCGAAGGATAGAATATTTTCAGTGTTTATAGCGATGCCTAATTTTCGGAACGTAATTTCGAAGTATTTCTTTCTGTGGATTGCGAATCGGCGGCAGTTTAATAAATAATGATAAATGGTTTCAGGTTCATTGCAGAAATGACATAGAGGGGACATCGCCAGACCAGACCTGTGTAGATAAAAATTTAGGGGTGGAATACGGCATCGTAATTTTGTAATTGATATTTCCAATTTACGTGTGGGATACCATGGATTATCCCAAGGGTAAAGCAAACGCTTTAAGTCTGTGATTTGGAATGTCTGTTTTGCAGAATAATTTAAGAGGAATAGTTTTGTAAACCTAGCCGCGATGATATAAGCAGAAGTCGGCAGAACATGCATGACTGGTCCCTGTAGGGATGTACGTGCGAGTGCGTCTGCCATTTCATTTATAAACAAACCATGGTGACCTGGCACCCATATTAAGCGCACCAGACGTAAGGTCGAAGGGATCAATCTTTCTAGTTCGTTCAAAACTGTATTGCCTGAGGATGAGGTGAGTGTGGTGCACATTGACAACGAATCAGTTACTATTACAGCTGTCGAAGAATTTCCAGGAAGTTTACGAAGAGCTAATAGAAGTGCTAATAATTCTGCCCGAAATATAGGTGTAAAATTAGGCAGTCACATTGAATAAGACCAAGATAGCGCCTCAGAAAAAATACCTACACGTGCTTTCTCGTCACACACTGATGCATTCGTCGCTATTACAGTACTCATTTTCATTTGCGCTAAAAGATGTTGCAGTAATCCGATTAGATATTTAGTTGGCAGGAGTTTAGCATTGGAAGGAAGTATGTCATCAAATTCAATTCTAATAGCATTTACGGGTTTTTTGAGGGGAATGATCTCGCGCATATGAACCTTTATTGGTTCTAGTTCAGTTTGCACAAAAAGAACCTGCGGATTGTATAGACGGGACCATGTTTCTTCAAAGAAGGCAGATATTTCCGTAATAAATACATACTGCGATCGTCTCAATGAAGGTCTGTAAATGTTTAAGTACGTTTTTACTGTAAGGATGCGGAATCTGCTAACGAGTGTGGGTAATCGGGATTCTTGATATAATACATTATTAGCAACTAATTTTGGCAATCCAAGAAAAATCTGGAGGGCCTCTCGCTCTAGAAGAACGAGGGGGTTGATCTTGTATGCTGGACCACCAGAGAATAAAACACACCCAAATTCCAATATGGGTCGAACATACATACAATAAATCATAATGAGAGTGTCTCTGCGTAGGCCAGAGCGGCGGTGCCCGAGTTTTCGAATCATGCCGACAGCGCGCGCTGCCTTAGACGTAACATGTTCGATGTTGTTGCGCCAACTAAGTTTTTGATCGTATATAACGCCTAGATACTTAATAAAGTCGCGCTGAGGGATTATTTCTTGACGGTATTGAAGGGAGACATTAACCGGTATATTTAAGGCAAATACAAGCAAGGCACTCTTGCTAACATTTAATGTCATACGAATGTCATCAAGCCAATCTTCAAGTATTGCTAGATATGATTGTAATATTCTTTGCAGAGAGTGGATGTCACTCGCTGACGCAAATAATGCAACGTCATCTGCGTAAACATACACTTGTACATCATCACACAGTGGAATTGAGCTCATTAGAATATTAAACAAAATGGGAGAAAGAACGTAACGCTGTGGAACTCCCCTGGACTGATTATATTTGGACGTCGAAACACCGCCTTGTGAGCAATAGAATTTTCTACATCCTAAGAATTCATAAATCCAATTTGTTATATATGGAGATAAATTCATGTTGTTTAGGATATTCAGGAGAATGATATGCTCTACACTGTCGTATGCCTTAGCTATATCAAGAGCCACTAGCGCTGCAAACTCTCGCCTGTGACGAGCAAGCTTAATACGTCCCTCCAAATCAGCGTGCGCACATCAAATCGAGCATCCCGGTCTAAATCCGATCTGACGAGCTCAGTAATGTGTTAGTAGTTAAAAACCTCATTATACGTATGTATAACACTCTTTCTATTAGTTTCATAATGTTAGATGTTAATGCGATGGGCTTTATGTTGTCCATATGCAATCCCGCTCCTTGTTTCTTAAGTAGGGGGAGATTTTTAGCAAGCCTCAAATATGGAGGAATCCAACTGTTCTTTAGGGAGTAGTTGATGATATTAAGTAGGTCCTGTGGAGACATGTCAAATAATATTTTTAGCATGCTCGTTGTTATGCCATCTGGACCTGGAGCTGAGGCAGGTAGCAGTCTTACAACGTGCGAAAGGTCTTCAATCGTCACATTTATAAAACTGTCCTCGGATGCAATCTTGACAAAGTTCAATTGTAACTGAGCTGTAAACGGTTTTCTAATCCTCTGGCAATTTTTTCCAATGATTCTGATAATTCTTTAGGCGATAGGATTACTGAATCAATATTTACTGGCGTTGCGAAAACTAAGAAACCTAAAAAGCTCTTTTTTATTGCCACTCTTCGACAGTAAATTATATCGTTTTTCATCATAATTACTTTTTGCTAAGGAAACTGTTCGTTTAAACATAGCTGCAGCTTACGTATAGTTACTCCAATTTGTAGGGCATTGGTTAAGAAGAAGTTTCTTCCACGCAGCCTTTCGGCGTCTATAATCTCGTGCACAGTCAGGGTTCCACCAGGGACACCCAGAACTACCTTTTGCTTTCGATACTGCAAACTCAGATTTCTTTAGGGTACCCTTCAAAACCGCACAAAGACGTATAGCTTTAGTATCTCTCTCCATACCTATCAAAGATGCTAACGTGGACTGTAATGTTTTCTTAAATTTTGAATAGTCCACAAATACCTGTACTTCATTAATCTAAAGAAATTAAGGGGCAGACAGTATCTATCAGTATAGGACGGTGATCACTACTTGTGGCGTCATCAATGACAGCCCAAGATGAGGATGATAAACTTGAGCTAGCAAATGATAAGTCTAAGACAGAGTGCGACTGACAGCGAACAAAAGTTGCAACTTTAGTATTTAGGCAAGTAAAATTGTTCGAAGAAGCCCAATCCCATAAACGTTTCCCGGATGCATCAGTGAGGAAGCCCCACGCCACACGATGTGAATTGAAATCACCCGTGAACAACGTGTTCTTTTGCAGTAGGCCAAGGTGACCTCAAGTGTACCGACATCTAGCATCCCATCAGGGAAGTAGGTGTTTACTACAGAAAGTGGTGCGCAGCCTGGAAGTGTTATCTCTAATACTAAAATTTCGCATTCAGGAGACGTAGTCGGATATTAAATTTTTGCTCTATGACAAATTTTAGATGATATGAACGAAGCCAACCCTCCACCGCGGGTAGGCCTATCCAATCGAAAGCAACGATAGTTTCTTAAATGAAAATTTTGACCAGCTGTCAACCAAGTCTCTTGCAACAGTATAATATCGGGAGTATGTTGGGTAATTAGATATAATAAATCAGTAGTAGCAGAAAGTATTGACCGGCAATTCCATTGGAGTACCCTAAGGCACCCTATGTTGACGAAAGCTGAGCAGCAGCCACTGCTTGCTCCAAAATGCTCTCTTTCAGAAAGTCTGTCATATTAAGGAAATTTTTGGCACAGTTTTTTGTTTTATAGCTAGTAGGAGAATTAGGCAGTTTGTTATTAGGAGATCTGGTGCGTTTATGAGTTCGAGGGTCCATGTCTACATCCTGATTGTTTAGCGACTCTGATTCCCAGCGAAATTCTTGATCAAATTGTTGTGAACCCGCTAAATCTGTGCTCGCTGAGGGCAGTGATTTCGGCACTTGTGATTTAGGAGACTGAGAAATAGTGGAGATCTGATTTTGGACACTACATTTTGTTATAATCTGACATATCTCTGAGAATTGCGTAGACTACGTTTGTGATCGTCTGGGAAAAAGATGGGTCCATACTGAGTAAGTGGCGAGCTCTAACTCCAGCATATCCCCGTGTTCTGCTTTGAAGTTCAGCAAGAGCTTCACGACGAGAGCAACGTCTCCTTTTCATTATTTCAACCACTTAAAGCTCCTTTGATCTTGCGGGGCTGTTAGAATCGTCAGCGCGATGATTTACATTGCAAAAACAGCATGATTCATTTACGACATCGAGTGGTTGATCGGCAACCGTTAGTGCTATGACCGAAACGCCAACACTTGGTGAGGTTCATTTGATAGATACAGATGCAGCAACAGTGCACCCTTTAGAGGTAGGAGCATTTTAAGTTTATAGGTACCGTGTGCAATGCGCCCAATGTCGCTAATTTACGAAAGTCGTTTGGCTTGACAAAACAATTCAAGTTCATTCCGCAAAATTCAAAAGCCTGCGGGTATCAATAAGGGTGGGTTTATGTTATCCTAGTGTTATCTCGAAGCATTTTGTCTGATTTATTGCCAGCCCATCGAATACTACAGGTATATTACTTCACATATTCATGTATTTATTTAAAGTCCATTTTCGAAGTACTTATTTGTGTATTACAAGTCAGTGCATCTTCTCAATTATTCTTCCCATATTATATCGATACCGTATTCTCGTAGCTTGGATCTATTATGTGTCTGCAAGGGCTCTTGAAATACCTACTAACATATAACAAGATAGTGCAATATTTTCTCGAAACACCAAACATATTCCTTTGATATCTGTGTGATTCTTCGTATAATTCATATTCTCAGCCTGTAGCTTTTTCTAACCCAAAACAGACTTCTTTAAATGCAATGTTGATGTGTGAAATTAAACTTTTGCTTATAGTCATCATAATAATTAAATATAGTTTAACAGTGGCTATCAAAAACGTATCTATTTTTAAGCCATTGCTAAAGAGTCACGAAGAAGCAAATAATACGCCTTTCACGGAGTGTGCATAGCATCTTTCTGCATACCAAGGAATTTGTTTGCCATTTTTTAATGTGGCGTTAGCGTGAATACCTATTAAATTAAACCAAAAAAGTCTATCTACTACCCCAGTCAGATAGCAAATCAAATGGTATTTACAACGAATAACATACGCTTATAATGTCATTTGTTTTTGTCGCACGGGAAAATGTAATGACATTCGTTGAAAACAACATTTCCGAACGAATGAGTTCGGCATACGCAATGGAATTCGTTTTAGAGCTGACTGTATCCTCGACACCAGGAGCATACCCGTAAGCTTTTCCAAACAGTACTTGCTTTTTTATTACTTACGAAAAGATATCTGAATTTCTGTCGATTTTATTAAATGATTATTACTATAGTGACGGTTAAGTGCATGAGGGTGCACAATTAGAGAAAGCTACTCTCAATACAGTAACTACATGGCCGCCTTTGGCTTTGGCTGGGGCAGTCAGTCCTCTGTGGTGTTCCCACCGACCGAGACCACTTTGATTGAGCTGACGTAAATGCACGCGCGTGTTTCGCTATGGCACGCGCCAGTGATGTGGATATTTGCAGCCGCACGTAGTGGTCCGAAGGTGGCATCCACAGACTCATAAAAGTGTGGTAGCACAACTTAGGCGACCTACGGCGGAAGAAAGGAAAGGCAACTTTTACACAGGCATCCAAGAGGGGCTGCGCGTAGAAGGCAAACATAAACACCTCAATGCAATCAAGTGCAACATGGAGAGCCCAGGCAACAAATACGGCTAAGCATCGTGCCAAGAACGCGATGGATAGCATGTTGTATATCTCTATCGCCATAGCGGAGGGCCTAAGTATTCATTTCAGCACCAAGTCGAATTCGTGGCTAGCGGTGTCGCATGTTTGGCACTTGTTCAGGTCTTAAGATCTCGTTAACGTTGAATTGTTGCCCCCGATCTCTAGCTTTCATTTTTCCGTCGCAAGAGACACGGGCCGAAACAAGAAAACGTAAAATGAGACGCAGCACTAGACCCCGGCACGTTCTAGCACATGTGAGAGATGCGCTTCGCTCAGGACCTTCGAAGCGGCCACACCGTGCGACACCGTGTAGGTAGCACCGCTTCTGTCGCTGTCACCGAGCGCACCTAGACCCCGCGTTACAGATTAGTGAAGTGCTATATAGAGCCAAAACAGAATGTGCAAAGTACTAGCTGAAGATACCCTAAATGATTGACGTGCACTGAGACAGAGTTACGGATAAATATATGCAATAAACATTAAAAAAAGCTCGCTCATGAAAAAATAAATACGTCAAACGGTAATACGTAGCCGCTGTAGTAGCAAGAACTATCACGTCGTGCTTTACCCTGTTAACCTGCGTGTGGGGCGCTTGTAGTAAGTGCAAAGGCCTTATATGGCGCTTGAATTGCAAAATAAGTGCAAACTCAAAATAAAGCAATCGCACTCAACACAGAAATATATGTGAACTAAACTTAATAACTAGTCAGATTGAAATGAACAGTCGCGATGTGATGCAGATGATGTATTTTCATACACAACAGCTGCCAATGCTATTATTATTTCAGACAGACGAGTGTGATATAAAACGAAGTGATGTGCTCAGCACAAGACTAAAATGAGACATTTCAGAAATTTAACACAATTCCGCTTTCATCGTTTCTGCAGAGACATTTGCAACAAACGATCTGCAGGACCGGGTGCCATCTCTTGGAAATATTTTGGGAGCTACACGAGCTCCTTGGAACACTTCTTGTCAATGGAACATCTTCGACAGACGAAATTGGCTGCCGCAATGCAACTGTTGAATAGATAAATGCCATACGCTTTCTTTGCTCGTGCACATTTTCCAGCACAATGTTTTTCTTTCGCACGATAACGTTTCTGTGTGCGTGTCAACTCATTCATGAGAAGGTGCATGGCACCACTTTCAGTTCAGAGGACGCTGCGTTTGATGCGGACCTCGCGAGCCATGCACCCCCGGCATGGACGACATGCGACTGTGGTAACGACAACGAATCAGTCGTACCAACAGCCGAATAAGATGAGTCACCTCAACTACCTAATAATGGCATTGGTAGAAAAATGCAAGTCGGCAACAAAAACGCAGACAGAAACCACGCTCGCACATCTCGTTGAAGAGCAAAGAAAAGTGAGGATTGCTTTTGCAGAACCTAAATGAAATAAAATGTTATAGCGGGAACGCCCTTTTGTACTGACAAGAAACGCTGCTGAGCGCAAGACTGAATGAATTCTGTCTTGGCAAATATAGGCAAAAAATAAATGCCTTCAGCCACTTCACTTTCTTGTGTGTTCATTTGCACGAAACTTGCAATGACTGCACATGCACGTGTTGCAACTAGTTTGTACTCGGCTTCAAATGACCAATAACTAGGATGTATACGAACCAGAATTTGCCGACGTTTTCTTTTGCTTAGCAAAATCACGCGTGGTATTCACGTAAAAACGCACCAGAATAAAGGGTTGCTCTTGAGACACATAGGAAAGAAATAAATGGCGTCAGTCACTTCGCTATATTCTGTTCTTTTGCAGGAAACTTGCAATGACTGCACATCCATATTGTGCAACTGGCTTGCACTCAGCTTCAAATCATCATTGCCTAGCAAGTGTTGGAAGCAGGATGTAGCGACGTTCTATTTTTCTCAGCAAAAGCGCGCGTGCTATTCAGGAAATAACACATCCGGAGAAAGAATTGGTTTTCAGAGATATGGGCAAGAAATATTTTCCTTCAGCCCCTGCATTTTCTTGTGTTGTTCCTTTGCAGAAAAATTGCAATAACTGCACATGCATGTTGTGCAACTGGCTCGTTCTTAGCTTCTAATGACAACTTCTTAGCAAGTGTTGGAAGCAGAATGTAAGCATGTCTTTTTCTTCAAAATTTATTTAAATTTCTGGGTTGACGTGCCAAAACCACCATCTGATTATGAGGCAAGCCGTAGTCGGGGACTCCGGAAAAATTTGGACCACCTGTGTTTCTTTTTTTAAAGTGCACCTAAATCTAAGTACACGGGTGTTTTCGCCTTTCAACCCCATCGGAATGTGATCGCCGCTGCCGGGATTTGATCCCGCGAGTAAACACACGCGTGGTGCTCACGCAAAAACCTGTAGAGAGAAAGAGTTGCTTTTGAAAGATATGCGCAAGAAATAGTTTCCTTCAGTTAACCTACTTTCTTGTGTTGTTGCTTTGCAGGAAACTTGCCGTCACTTCACGTGCATGTTGTGCGACTGACTTGTACTTAGCTTCAAATGACAATTTCCTAGCAAGTGTTGGAAGCAGAATCTACCGATGTTTTTTTAGCGAAAACTCCCATGGTATTCACGTAAAAACGCACGAGGAGAAATAGTTGCTTTTCAGACACATAGGCGAAAAATAAATGCCTTCACCCACTCCGCCTTCTTGTGTTCATTTGCAGGAACCTTGCAATGACTGCACATGCATACTGTGCAACTGGTTTGTACTTAGCTTCAAATGACCATTAACTAGCATGTGCTGTCAGCGGAATGAACTGACGCTTTTTTTCCTAGCAAGGACTGTGGTAGTATACACGCAAAAACACATCGGGAGAAACAGTTGCTTTTGAAAGAAAGACGCAAAAAAAAACGAAGCTTGTCGTGTACTTCTTCGTTGTTCCTCCGTACGAATCGCACTGACGAGTACCCCATTGTGCTCGACCCACAACCGGTCACAAGCTCTGCAGTTGGCCCAGAAGTTCTGGTTTAGAAAATTGCCTTGAAACCTGGCCGCCGCACCGGGGAAGTTGTCGCTAGCATTGCCGAAGCGTGCACCACCGTATTCGGGTTCCTGGAGGACCAGACGTCTGGAGGACCAGACCAGAGCAGACGTTTGGCCTCAACATCGCCCTACCTCAACTCGGGGTCCGCGGCACTTCGCTGACGTTTCGCCTGGGCTTCGGAAGCTCTCACGCTAGAATCGTCACGCCGACGACGAGCCCTTTCCCGAGCGCGTTCATTCTGGATAGATTTCAATAAATGGCTCCAAAATAAAATATGTCCGTTACTTAAGACAATGAATGGCGCGTACCCCCTTAGACGCGGCCTCCTCCCCATTACGACGACAGAAGAGAAGTGATATTCTACATTTGAATGATTAGCGGCAACTCATCCAGCCGTGGAAGCAGACGACGATGACGAACGCGGTAGTGGCACGAGCACGTGCCGAGCACGAGCACACGTGCAAACCGGGGGGGGGGGGGGGGGGGCAAGGTCCTGACAAGGTTCGCTTAAAAAATCAATGCCTTCAGCCACTCCACCTTTGCTAGAAACATGAATTGACTGTTCATCTATGTTGCGCAACTGGCGTGTACTTAGCTCGAATTACCATTTGCTCGCGAGTATTGAATGAGAATCTACATGGAAGCAGAATGCATAGACGTTTTTTTTTCTTGCCAAAAACACTCGTGGTGTTCCCGTAAAAACACATTGAAAGAAAGAGTTGATTTTGAGAAATATAGCCAAAAAGTAAATGGCGTCAGCCACTCCACTTTCTTGTATTGTTGGTTTGCAGGAGACTTCCAGTGACTACAGATGAATGTTATGCAACTGGCTTGTACTTAGACTTAAATAACCATTAACTAGGAAGTGTTAGGCGCAGAATGTACCGACTTTAATTTTTTCTTAGCAAAACACGTGTGGTATTTACGAAAATACACATCGGCATAAAGAGTTGCCTATGATAGTTAGTTCGGTGTATGTATTTCACGCAGTATATCTCCACTACGTGCTTGTAAATTCTTTGCGTACTAATGGCTACAGCAGCTCGCCCGTCCAGTATAATTATTTAGGCTATTCTGCAACTTTCGCCTTCGATTTCATTGGCCTAGCCACTAGACCCAGTGGTCCGCCGTAACGTACAACGGCCATGAGTAAAGAAAGCAGACAACACGATTCTGATGATTGCAAGTTAAAAACTGCGCTTGGCTCGGGAGGATCCCCTGACACAGTAAGCACTTGACAAATAAAAACATTTCGTGCTGACATTTACATACACTAGGCACAATGCAATGTTTCCTACTTGCTACAAAAAATTCTGCAGATCGCACGCACTGTGGGAATCGATGTTATGCGATTCCTTTAGCAGGTACCTGGTTGTGTCGCATTGTTTGGGGTTCCTCAATGTGATACCAGGACGACAAGTGTATTTGTGTAAATCAAGGAAGTGGTGCGAGATGCTCGAGGCCTAATTCTGCATCATGAAGTGGTATCCGAATTGCATAGCAAACACGGATACAAGAAGAAATGAAGACGAACACACTATCAACAACGAATGTCTACGTTGCCTTAAAGCGGCAAGCAGTCAACGAGGATTGAAGACTAGAAAGTGGCACATGTGGCACGGGTGGCAGGTGCCAAGTGTTTCACTGAAGTAGCTGGTTCCGGAACGGGTGAATTGTGGGAATATTCTGGCCACGGGGTAAGAAGATAGGCGCTCCGACGGCGCGCCCGCGCTGGGGCGAGAGAGCGGCCACTTCGTGTGACCGGAAGTGAGCGCCGCGCTAGGGGCAGTACGTATACAGGAGGCCTTGGAGCAGCGGCACAAAAGTGGATAATTTGCGACCTCCGTCAGCATTCAAACACCCATACCTAAAGATATGCAATTTTTCGTTATTGAGACGCCAAATCCTGAGCAGGTAGAAAGTTTCATGCCACTTACTGTCAAAATACCATCATTTCCAACACGAGAGACACGCGTTGTCTGCTCGAGCAGACGACGCGCTGCGCTTGCCGCTGCTCGCCGCATCGGAGTCAATCGGAATGTCGGCAGAAATATAAAGGGACGTTCCGCCAACCAAATAGAGTCGTTTTAAGTAGGCGAACGACATATATGCATCGAAATACAGCACCTCTGCCGCGCGTGCGCATAAAAGCGGCAGCAAAGCGAGCGAGAAAGTGGCCCCCAGAACAGGTGCTGCCCCTTGCGGCAGCAGCGTGCGTAGAGTCACACTAAGTGGCCGCGCCTCGTGGAACCGTCGGATCACCTACCTTCTTACACCGTGATTCTGGCATATAGTCCATCACACTAGCTATTTGCCACACTGTGGAAGCTACACAAATTCTTAGCCAATAAGAAGGCCGAATACCACTCGAGATGTGCTCTTCCGCGCCGCGTCGTCTGCTCAGCGTCTGCTTATCATCCATTTACATGCTCGATGGTTGGTGGATTGATGTGAAAAATGTTTGACGCCGTCACCGCAAGCTGCGTTTACATGCGTGCGACGGCAGGGCTTCGCTTTACCTGTACGCTTTCCCCGCAGTTACCTTACAGTTACCTTACAGCGGCTGCTCGGCGTCTACTTGGCGTTCGCTCGCTACCGTCATCACGTATCACGCTTGTGCGGGGTCGTAAATTAATGATGCAGTGAATAATTCGGCCTTTATGGCGTTCCGCATCGTCAATGCATCCCCAGAGCTCATGCTGTGGCGCCATCTGCTAACTAGAAATCGAACCAGTTTTAAGGCTCTGCGCCGTGTCTGTATTCCTAGGAGCATGAAAACGAGCAGCCCATCTCAGTAATTGTGACAAAACATACATAATTATTTACCTCACCTTGAGAGGAGACTTAGCGGTTGCATATTTTGCCATTTGTTTCTTGCTGACACGGCGGACAGCCAGTAATAAGCGCGAATTCGGATAGAAGCGGGTGGTCCGCGCTGTATGGGTGTTGCCGTGTTGCTATAGGTGGTCATCGTTAGGGTGGCTATTACGGTTACCGGTGGTAACTGCCATAGAAATTCTCGGTACACGACATGCATGCGCCACGGCCATAACATGTCCCGCATCGCTGTACTGTATCGTCTAGTGGGCAAATATAAAACTCTTCAGTGTAGCCTATAATCAGCCAGTTACGCCCAGAACTATATACCGCTGCGCAAGGATATTGCCTGTGTACGGCTCGTACCTACCACAGTGCTGCAAACAGCTTGTGAAACGGAGTATAGTTGAAAGTGCACCTGGTTGCTGTGCTCGAAGGCAGATGTTCGATTCCCCAATGAATAAACAGAATTTTCTTTTTAATGAAGCTACGTGAGACAGAAACCTAAGACCTGGCTAGCTCCCGCAAAGTGCCAAGAATGAGGAAAAGAATCCGTCACATTAATAACAAAAATTTCAAGCAATCACTTTAATGTTATAATACAGGTATCACATGTTTCTTTGGGGAAATTTAGGAATAAATACATTGAAAAAGAACATTTTGCATGAATATAACCTTCAGAGTGCATCTCATCTTATGCAAAACTGTCACTCTGATGTCATTATTACCAGCGATAGTTTTGCCATGACATTTGAGAAGACGATTTAAAGTCAGAAGTGCACTAGACAGGCCAGACAAGCCTGTTTGACAGCGTGTGGCACCACTGTGGCGAATCTGAGAACAAGTGAATAATTCACGGCGAATCCAACATTGGAAACCTTGGAGACCTAGACTTGGACATTGAATTAGTTGCCACCACAAGGATTGAAACAATTGCATTTTCTAGTCTTCCTGCACCCTTCTGTTGTCAAAATGTCGGCATCGAATGTAACGCCTGCTGCAATACCATTACTGTGATCATTCTAGTGAGTCAGCTTCGAAAACTGCTTTGCCAGCTCGGCCCTCAGTTCTCGACCTTCGCCACTGATAGCATCAGTCCTGTGCCCTGGTTGAGGATAGTGTTGATTAAAGTCGTGACGCTCTTCCTCCCAATGTTGCTCAAGGGGGTCTGAGAGCTACAGATAAGGTGGGGAGAACGCAATCAGTTCAGGTGGGTTGTTTTGCAGTCCTGAGCTTGCATTCCATCCTCTTTGAAGGATGTGAAACAAGGTTGCACTAGTCCGACGGTATTTTCCTCTACCCTGGTTGTCTTTAGCAAGTGGTAGTTGAAAACTCCTTCATTTGTTCTTGCGACAGCATTTGCGAATGGATTGAGGAGTTTAGGAACATCGGGTCGCACCGTATTAAAGGGAGCACTCTCGTGCCCTTGATGTGTTACTCAGGTTAATTGAATAATTGACTTTCGACCACGTCTGTGGAGCTTGGAGTGGTCGCAAACACAGTCATCATGCCATCTGCCTGGGCTTCCTACATAATTGTATCGCAAGAAGTACTGATGGTCCACGAATGCCGACAGTATGTTGCTGCGCCTGCGTAAAAGCGAGACAATAAAAATTAAACCTTCAGAAGCAATCTGTAACCACCTGGAATGTAGAAATCTAAATTTACCATTTTGCTCAGATAGCTATTTATTCATAACAAGTATTGGTGAATGCTTAGCAAGAATACTGTTGAAAACAGCCAAAAGTTTACTTTAGAACAGGTTTGTAGTGTTTTTAACAGTCGCAAAAGTTCACGAAGTATATGAAGAAGACTTACCACCCTTAACATTGTAATAGTCGACAGCGTGGTCTGCTGGTGGAGATATGGGAATATGCAAGCCATCCAAGGCACCTATGGCTTGTGGGGAGCCGCTCACATTGTAGAATTTCCTGATGTGCGCTCCAATTACTTCACGATGGATCATGCGAAGCCAGCGAGCCGGCAGACCTTTCATTGCAGCCACAAAGTATACATGATAGGCTATATTTACTGTAGAATGTCCGACTCCTAACAGATGTGCACTGGTTGCGTATTCCGCCGTCGTGCGCAGCCGGGAATATCCGATGGCGAGGCGTTTTTTCTACGGTCAAAGCCAGCCGTATATGTGTGTAGTGACATTCCAATTCACCCCGCAAAGCGCCCACAAGGTACCAGAACGTCGGAGGCACTATGCGGAAATAGTGTCTGTGGTGGCGAAGTGCGGTAGCGTGTCGTCAAACCGATTTTCATTATGGTGAAAGCCCATCGCCCCGGAGTTGGGGAACACAAATTTTGGAATGATGATAAGTGTTACATTATACTTACCTTCACGAAGTGGTACGGGCACCCAGGTAACTGAACTAACTCTGCAGAATGTCCCTAGAGCTACAATTATAAACGACAGGCGAGGGACGCTCATAGTATTGAGCAGCAAATATATTCTCATGCGCTTTTGAATAAAACGAAGTTGAGACATTGGTGGCACTACCTCTTTATATACTCTTTCATTGCATACTACGCCACATGTTCACGAAAAGAGCGTCTGCTTGTTTTATTATAAAAATATAGAGCTTGATATATATTTTCTGAGAACTTCTTAGTCAGCCTTCCCTACATAGAAAAGGTTGTTGACATTTTTGGTGACGTCCACAATCAGCATATTCAAGGAACGCCTTCGTCGTTTAAAATATTTTGTTTGCTTAAAGCCTGAAGTACTCTTGCCGGTATAAGAGATTCAATGCGGCGTTCTACTCACTCCTGAATGTTCACGATAGTGGCGCGCATACACTTGAAAAATAAAATTAACAGCAACGATGCAAGTTACTGAAAAAAAAAAACTACGATTGGGACATGTGCAGTTTTAATATTTATGCAAATATATCTACCAACCGTGGTGGTTGAATTCTACGGAGAGCTGTTGTTACGCATGAGGAAACGTCTTTGGGTACTGGATGCGACGACCGTACTTCTATGCGAGCTAACACGTCTCTGTAATTGTAATTAGTTGCGCTGTGGCCAAATTATAGACGGGGAAGTCAAATATGGCGTCCTTCATACCTACTGATCAGTTTTAGGATGTCAAAATTGAAGTAAATTTATGGCAGGTCATTTTCTGCACAGAATCGATGTTCTAATAATTGATTGCTGACATTTTCCTTCCTGCGCCGTCGGTTATAGCGAAGATGAGCTTGCTTAACACTCTTGACAGAAAGTATCCAGGGTAAGGCATTCACACCAAAAACGCTAAACTTAGCCATCATGAGCATCTAGCTCATCTGTGTGCTGCCGAACGAGCTCGATGCAATGTTAGGATGTATGTTTTGTTTTTCAGAGGGGACATGGCTGGATACAACATGTTTTGTTGATTTCATGATCTAAAAGATTTTCATTAACGAACGTGCCACATACATTTCTCACGTACATGAATATATTTTTTCTACTAACCACTACGAAGGACTGTGCTGCGTTGGTTGCACTTTGGTGGCGGCATCATGTCAGATTGGGTGTGTGTCACCTCCTTAACCAGTGTGGACTGTTGCCACTTGGAACAGCCACTCTTAATGTATCGAACACCACATACAATGCATCAGACATCGCTACCTAAATATAGTGAAAACAAGATTACTATATCAATTAGAAACAGTGAGCATAAACTGAAATATAGTAATGGCAGCAGCAACCGTTCCTGCGGAAGGTAACAGTTTTTTTAAATGTTTTTCTAACATTCGGTCCAGTTTCCAATTTCTGGTTATAAAATTAAATAATAGCTACTCGGCTGTCTTCATCTTCTTGTGCAAAAACTATTGCTACTACTTACAATAATAGTTTTGCGTTAGTCAAGTGTTACAGCACTTTGCTTGCTCAAATGACAATGCTAGGAATTGGGGGCAAGCCGGCAAGAAATGTCCTCGCAGTTACAGAGACATGGTGGCGTCCTGAATTTGCAGACAGTGAGATATCACCGCCTACGTATAAAATGATTCGAAATGATCGTGATTCACGTGGTGGTGATGTCGCACTTATTTTTTAAGAAACCGAATTTGTTCCGTTAAAAGAATGTCCTAACACAGAGAGCATATGGTGCAGGGCAAACCTTGGTGATTCTTTCTGTGTCAATGCAGCGGTTTATAAGCCTGCGGAAGCCCCTCTCATATTTCTTGAGTAATTTCAAGACTATCTTTCAACTTATGTATCTGCCAATGCAACAGTAATCATTGCAGGTGATTTCAATTTGCCGAATGTCCTTTGGGAGTGGCTTGAGGTAGGCACAATTGATGCTAAACACCGTTAGGCTATGCTGGACATCACATTTAATAATGACCACACACAAATTGTTAAACATGATACAAGGATAGGCACAACTACTGAATTAATATTGGACTTGGTTTTCATAAGCAGTAACATAACTGAATATGACGTGTCCGTTTAGCAAGGGCTCTCTGATAATAAGCTTGTCTTAGTTCCCTTAAAACAGCTCAGACCACCGAAACATGAGAAAAGGCGAACTATTTGTGTTAGAGATTTTGCAACAAGCTGACGATGTAAGCATCTTAGACTATTTGGAAACGTCCTTAGACTCATTTGACGTGGAGGATGACGCCAATACATTGTGGACTAAGTTTAAACACACTGTCCACTATTGCCTACGAATGTTTGTTCATCAAAAAATGACGTAGTGAGATAGCATAATTCTTAGATAAATCGTGAGATTATCCAGTTAAAACGTAAGATAAAACGTACAAAACGCCAGAGAGATAGAATCCCAACAAAATTTCCCACCTTTGTTTGATGCTTAAACAGTAGTTGATGGCAGCGAAAGAAGCATACTTTTCAGAAAAGCTCACGCAGTTTATGAAAACTTCCCCGCAGCGTTCTTGGCGTCACCTTTCACCCTCACATGAAAAAAATGAGGTCATTGAAACGAATGGCTGTTTTATTACTGACCAATCTGAAATCGCCAACAGATGCAGTGCTTATTTTCATTCTGTGTTCAGTCTTCCTGCTTCGCCTCCGAATACCAGTACAAGAAGGTGCGCACTACCATCTGACATGCCAAGTGTTGTTTTGTCCGAACAAGGTATATGTTTGCCTCCTACTTAATTCAGACACGAAAAAGTCGCCTGGCCCTGATTCTATCAGCATGTACTATAGTTTCCCTGGTGGAAGGAAATGCTCTTTCGAAGTAGCTGCAAAACATCACAATCGCTTCCGCAACAGTGGCTTCGTATGCAGTCCGCCGTTCGCTTATTCAGGAGAAACCCCTATTCTGCAGGTGGACAATGAGGTGGGGCAGTTGGAAAATCTCCAGATCGTCGAGGAGAGGAAACAAAAATCTCAGGAGGAGAGGAAACGTAAACGAATGAAAACAAATTGACAAGAGACATCGCTCAGATATCCCAGACATTCAAGTCACCGACCTCGTTCTAGTTAGGAAAGGAGTAACAGATTCAGTGCCAAATTTTATGGTCCTTGCTCTGTGACAAAGACAGCCACTCAGAAAGGAATATTGAAGACTCTTTGGTACATTGGTGAACGCGGTTCAGTTGAAGGCACTTCAATTGGAAACGTCTTCAAGTATTACCCCAGGAGGGGTTAGAAAAAGAAACCGGGAAGGTGGAAGCGGTATGAGCCTTTGGATAGAAGTTGAAGCGCAGGAACCTGGGGATGAGGGAAATGGAGGATGAAGTTGGAATAAATGTGGACAATACAGGCACCAGTTTCACAACATTGTTTACGTCTATTGTATGCTTTAAATAGGAACTCTACATTACTTACAGAAATTATGTAATATACACCACTCTGAAATTTACTTCAGACCAGTGGGTCTACTACGAAATATCCCGTATAACCAGTGAATTATTCTGTCCTGGTTCTATTGTAAGATGTCTGGTCCGTGACATCTGCATGGGAGTCCTCTGCATAACGAATGATTTCGGGGGGCCCAAGCACTTCGTTGTAAAGGTGTCCGAATTGACGTGCATTTTTGAGAATACTTTGGCTAAACCAATTGAAACATTGGAACAATTATGCATAAGCTGTAAATGTCTGGTATGCAGTTTGTAAGCTATGAACACACAAGTGCAGATTATGGAACTGCGATATTTCATTTGGTGCAGAGTTGCATATTTATTAAATGCAATATGCACATGGCCGTTAACAAGTTTCACAGGAAATCAGTAAAATTTTCGAATTTACCAGAAGTCTCATTTTCATTTGTCGTAACAACTATATCTGCCTCTGCAGTAATGTAGGTCAAGAAATAGTGTTTTCTACGTACTACGTGCCGCGCGAAGGCTCTTCTTGCCGAGGCTGCTACGGATTCCACAGAAGCTGCCTTCGTAGACGCCTCCCAGGTGGCCAGTCGTGAAGCTTTTTCGGTAGTCGTAATAGACGCCCACGAAAGAGTCTTCAATGCACTCTCTGTTTATACAAAGAATCCGGAGGTGGCCGAACAAATGGCCATTGCACTCGCTCTACTAGATCCAGAGCGCTCGGTAATCTATAGCGATTCTATGGCAGCTACTCGCGTCTTTGCTAGGGGAGTAGTGGATGCGAAGGTTTCAAAGTTACTGGAAGGTAGATGCATTAGTCTCCACTCTATACTATGGTTCCCAGCCCATATGGGCGATTTCGTGGGAGGTCAGCGGAACCTTAACGAATCCGGTCATAGGGCCACGCGAGGACTTGCCAGCCGCGCTTCCCTGCAGACCCCCTCGTCTCCTGCTAAGGCTTTTAAGGAACAACTTCAGACATATAATGAGCTCATCAAGCACTTTTATTTAGGACGTAGAGAATTTTCCCTTCCAAACGAGGAGCTTAACAGGGCGCAGTCAGTGACTCTCCGCTTGCTACAGACGAACTCATACCCCAATCCTTGGCGTATGAGCCGAATCAACCCAGACTACGATGGAACTTTCAATTGTGCACAGTGTGGTGGACATGTGAACTTGGGACACATGTTGTGGGGATGCGCGACGCAGGCCTCCTATCTGGAGGACAAGAACAAGTGGGACGGCGCTCTTAGGAGCAGCGAGCTGCAAGACCAACTCTGGGCTGTCCAGAAGGCCCGCGAAGCGGAGGAGAGCCCAGGGCTCCCCGTCCCGACGTGAGAGGTGCCCTCTACTACACCTTGACGAGCAGTCTGGTGTGCTTCAGGACCCTTTTTGGAGATAAAGTTTACCACCACCACCACCACCGCCAGGAGTGTCATTTTCATTTGTCGTAACAACTACATCTGGCTCTGCAGTATTGCAGGTCAAGAAATAGTGTTTTCTACGTGCCGCATTTTCTATAGTTCTACAGACCGCTTCCGCGTTCTTCGTGGCATTGATGATGCGTGCTTTGGCAAGACAAGCTTCAAGTGTGGCGGCAATCTCAACCGCTTGTAGAGGGTTCACAGTTTGTGCTTTCTCTCTTAAGCATGCAACGACATGCTTAAGAGGTGAAGATAATCAGCAGAAGTACGTGCAGCCATTCTCGCACTCCACCCTAACTTGGCCCCGGGACCTGATGGCATTAATAATAATATGCTTCGCAACATAGTTGAGGACTCTCTAATAACCCTCACGGCTTATTTTAACGCGTACTGGGAAACTGGACAACTCCCCTCAAAATGAAAAGAAGCCAAAATCATTATGATTCCCAAATCCCGGAAGCGCCTCCGTCCCTTCTCTTTTACTTTATGTGCCGGAAAGGTCCTCGAACACGTCATCCTCACACGCTTAGACAAACGTATGGACGACAACGGTATCTTCCCCAATACTGTGGTTGGCTTCCGCGCTCTTCGCTCTTTGCTAGAACGCGTCTGTCTCGGCTACCTATATCTCTTGCAATTTTCCACGATTTCCACGGCTAATGTCCCAAGGCCTGTGTGGCCTGAAGTCTACTACGGCGAGCTCTTCAATGACAAGGGACACCTGGTCCGCCAGCAGTGAATATTCCACTGAGGCTTCTGCTCTCATGGCCATGGATGCGGTTCCTGCAATCCATCCAGGCCAGAGGTCTGCTTTGAGAAGCTCCTCAAGGAAGCGAGGTACTTGGTCTAGCACCAGCGAAGATACTGAGGTTTACTCAGTCACAGGCGTCGCGACGACTTATCGGACGACAGCTTTCTGTCAGTGAGGAGCCGAAAGGCCAAAAGGAAACTCATCAAGACATCATCAAGTAGGAGTACACCTACCCTGCATGCAAAACCTGAGCGCTGGCAGTACACTATCCTCTTAATACCTGTGGATTCTTCCATCAGCCTTCGAGGATTAAACAGGCAAGCTCTCTCCATTTTCCTTGAGGGAATGGCGCCAAATGAAATTAGGTCGTCCGATTAAACAAACGAAAAAATGTCCTTGGCTGTGGACAAGACCCCGGGGAAATGCGCTGAGCAAGCTCAAACAGATAGTAGAATTGGGGAACATCAAAGTTAGACCAGTTATACCAATGGAAGGAACCTCCACTGCCGGCGTAATCTACGACATTCATCTGGCAATGACGAACTCAGACATGCCCATTCTGATTAAACCGGAGTATGAAGCAGTAGTCATAACGCGCGTATGCCGCCTCGGAAACAGCCGCTGTTTGAAGATAGTTTTCAAGGGCGACTCTATCCCTTCGCATGTCAAGGTTGGTCCATTCCGACATGTCGTTCGGCCGTTTGTCCCTAAGCCGGTTCATTGCCAAAAGTGCTTCAGGATTGGACATGTCAAGGGCGCCTGTGCAAAATCTAGAGTGTGCCCTCGGTGCAAGGAGTCGCCCACTGCAGACGTCTGCCGCGCAACAAATATTAGATGCGGCAACTATGATGGTTCTCATGAAGGCACATCTAAGGTTTATCCACGGATCAAGAAAGAATTTGCTATCCTGAAACAGACGGTTAGGGACAGCTCATCTAACAGTGAAGCTTTTGAAAAGATCCGGCGTCGACGTCGTCATCCACGGCAACGTACAACGCAAGCTGCAGTTCATGTACCACTTCTGACAACGAGATCAGCTTCAAGTACAAGCAGATCCGAGATAACAAGGAGGCCTCAAACGGAAAATCCTTGCCTTGTAAAAGACTGGCCAGCACTCCCGAGCACGCAGCCTTCCAAGGAGCCTACATGTCTGATGCCTCCATCGACGCAAGCTTCAGTTGATGCTGTGCCAACACTAGACCGCCAAATCATTCCGATGTTGCTGACCATAATCGATGTCATCAAAGTAATGCTGACCAGCATCGAAACACCATCCGCTCGAAGGGGACTACAAGGGCTGGATTCGCTGAGCCCAGTCCTAGCAACCCTCGAGTGAACCATGGCTGACAACTACCAGTCATTTCGTAAGGAGGTCGGAGAAGCATCAATTATTCAGTGGAACGCTGGAGGTCTAAGATCTCGCATTGCTAATTTTCGCCAGTTGGTACATCTTAACCGATTTCCAATCATCGTTATCTGCGAACCAAATTCAACACACCCTATCAGACTATCCGGCTACGAGTCAATTACGTCCTCAAATAACAACGGAAATCGCAAGGTAGTCGTCTTTATTCGCCGTGAGCTTGCTTACGTCGTCCATCCTGTGCAACCTCTTGACGACAATCAGTGTGTCTGCTTAACCGTCAGAAATAGAAAGCTCAACTTTACACTTGTGGGTGCGTAACTGTCTCCTTCAAGTCCGTTTGACATTAAAAGACTTGAAGAGATCTTAAAAGCGCATCCTGGTCTATGGATTATCACCGAGGACTTTAAAGCCCATCACACCATTTGGGGAAGCTCAAAAGTCAACGCATCCGGACGAATACCGGCTTCATTTTTCTCCAATCATGACCTCTTATTGCTGAATTACGCTAGTCCTACGTTTCTACGGGGCACAAGTCTCTAGGAGCTGCCTGAACCGGAACTTTGTCCGGTTCAGGCAGCGGTTCACGCCGCTTTCCCCGCGTGTTAAGTGGTTTTTGGACATTGAGACACATGGAAGCGATCACATTTCCACTTACCTCAAGATCGACGGCATTTCTAGCACTCACCTGCCTAACACCCTACGAATAATTGATTGGATTGTATTTAAAAACCCACTGGAGGACGCTTGTCAGAAACTTCTCTTATCTGACCTGCAGGAAGCTATTAAAAAAGCTGCGCAGACCGCTATGTGCACGCTCATGTGCTCTTCAAAGTACTCACAAGTCTACCTGGAGTTGGAGCGCCTTCGTACGATTCGTCGTGGCGCCGAACGAAGATACCGACGCACGAACTGCATTCCCGATCTAAGGACACCTCGGCGCACTCAAAAGAAGATACAATCCGGCTGCCGCAAATCCGGCTGCTGCAGCGAGGGCAATGGCCGCCTCTTCTGCTTCCGCCGAGTTGAGGGCACGGACAGAACAGGCCGTCCTTATTGTTGTTGCTCGGGGCGTAAATTGGTTGTTGTCATTGTTGTTGATGATCATGGGGAGGCTAATGACGCTGATTGCGTACGTGTTACGTGGCAAGGAATATTGAGCAGCATCGACGTATGCTGCTTCGGAGTTGGAACCGTGGGTTTTGTGCAGGGCTTGAGGTCTTGCTTTCCGTCTGCCGTTGTGATGACCTACCAGCATGTTGTTTCGCAGTGGCTTGATGATGAACCTCTTTCTGATGTTGGGGCGAATGGTGGCAGGATCGTTGTGCGTTCGAGATACTCTGTGCCCGATGCGGTCCAGTATCCAACGGCCTGTCTTGCTTCCCTGTAGTCGGTGAATGTGCGCCATGCGGTGTGGTTCTAGAAGCTCTTCCACGGTATTGTGTAACCCCAGGCTTAGGAGGTGCTCGGTAGGGGTGGTACGGATGAGCCCCAGCGTAGATTTGTACACTTTCGAAAGAGGCGGTCCAGTTTTGTTCTTTCAGTTTGGAGTAGATGTAGGTAGGGAAGGGTGTAGGTGAGCCTTGAGATGACAAAGGAGTGGGTGATTTGATGTAGCTCCTTCTCCTTCATAGCTTGCTTGCGTGCCCTCACTCGGGTGATTAAATGGGCCGTCTGATTCACTGCTATGGTGAGACGATCAATGGTGATGTTGTTGTGGTGAGTCTTTTGTAAAAAAATGCCCAGGACCCTCATATGATCCACGTGAGGTATTGCAGTGTTGTTGATGTACACGTTAATGTTGGGTAGTGGGGTTTTTATTCTGCGCCGGTCTGGCGGTCGCAGAATTAGTATATCCGATCTGCTCTGCGAGCACTCTGAACCAGCGTCAGTCACATGCTGGACGACCGTGTCGGCTGCCTTCTGCAGGGTCTCTTCGACTTTTCCGTCGGATCCCATGGTCGTCCAGAGCGTAATGTCGTTGGTGTAGAGATTGTGTAGCAGGTCGGCTATCGTGTCGAGATGCTCTGGAAATGGTTGGTCTCGGTGGTCGGCTTTTCGACATGCAGTTATTTAAATATGCGGTCTCCATTTGTGAATACCGAAGATGGCCCAACTTCTCAACACTATACAAACCGTGGAGTACCACAGGGTGGTGTGTTGAGCCCAACACTATTGAACCTTGTTCTCATTGCTCTCGTAGAATGCCTACCAAATAAGGTGAAGTTTTCAATATATGCCCATGACATATGCATCTGGGCATTTGGCGTGATGCGTCCTCAAGTGCGTGCAAGGCTGCAAAAATCTGCGATGCTCATAACGACGTACCTTAGCGAACAAAGCCTCAAGATTTCCCCAGAAAATGCGTATTGGTCGAGTTTAGCAGGAAACCAATGGCTTCATATGACATATCCGTCGATGGACAAAATATCTCTTACGTCAGGACGCACAGGTTCTTAGGAGTAATCATCGATCATGACCTCTGTTGGAGTCCCCATGTCACCTACCTAAAGAAGCGCCAGACAACCATCTCTCATCTCTTCAAGTGTCTTGGAGGAGATTCCTGGGGCATGCGAGTACACGCGAGTACACGCGATGTGCTTGGATGCCTGTTTCTCGGGTATCTGAGGTACAGCTTGAAAGTACTGACCAATACCTGTAGAGCTAACATCCGTACAATCGAAAGTGCTCAGGCACAGGCGCTTAAGGTCTGTCTAGGGTTGTCCTCAATGTACATCTACATCAGAAACCATTGCAATTGCGCATGACTACCAGTCAAGATTCACATTATTATGGAAGCGCTCAGAGCACACGTGTGGCACTTTGCTCGCGCCTTTTCGCACTATCTAGCCTCACTGCCAGAAGACCAACAGCGCCTCTTTTTGTCAGACGATACTGCCTTATCGTTTATACCTTCCATCACGTTTCGCAGCTGCAGCGAGAGTTTTTTTCCTCCTTGGTCGTTGGCTCAGCCACAAGTTCGACTGACGGTGCCAGGAATTCGAACGAAGGCCTAATTCTCATCACCAGCTCTCAAACAACTTTTGCTGATCTTGCTGTACGAAAAACACAGTGATCATACCTATCTATACACTGATGGTTCAATCACCAATGACTGTTCTGCAGGATAAGTGTTTTCCCGCGAAAGTCCCCACCTAGAAATTCAGGACATCACACCAGACGACATCAACCACCTCGGAGCTTGCTGCTCTTGGTAGCGAACTTCGCATAATACATGAGGAACCACCTACCAATTGGAGTGTTTTCAGTGACTCAAAGGCAGCTTTACATTGCTGGCTTTGCGCCTTACGCCGTGGACCCTACGAAAAACTAATCCTAGAAATCATGTACTCCTTCATCGCCTTGTCGAGCAAGGTTACGACGTCACCTTTCAGTGGCTCCCTAGCCACTGTGGCGCAATGGGCAATGAACATGCAGATGAAGCTCCTCGATCTGCTCACGAAGACGGCGTGCAGGAACCAATCCCGCTGTCAAGAACAGATGCAGCAGCGAACCTTCGAGTGCTCGCAAACGATGCCACACAATCTTTGTAGAAGACACCTAGTTTACAGCACACACGTCTGTATTGACTGGACCGCTGTCTTCGACTTCGACCTCCGCCTGGACTATCCCGACCCGAACCAACGGTACTTTGCCGATTGTGGCTTGCCTCGCATTTACGAAGTCGTTTGCTTTCCGCATCAGATAGGATGATAGTGCGCGACGAAGAAACTATTGAACACGTACTTTCCCATTGGCCGCGATACAGCGGCGGTCACTCGCGAATGCGCTGGCGCGTCTTGGCGACCGATCGCTTTCGGAGCAGACAGTCCTGGAACGCCGGCCTATGCAGTCGTCACACAAGTCAGTCAAAGCACTCCTGAAGTTTTTTTTCGTTCGAGTGGACTATATGACAGACTTTAGTTCTCACGGACGTTTCCAACCTCCTCTCTCTATTTTTTCGTGACTGCATTTTCTCTTCCATATTCTTTCCGCGTTTCATTTCCCCTTCCCCCAGTGCAGTGTTTCAAATCAGAATATTTTCGCGTTACCCTCCCGGACTTTCCCACTCCGTTTCTCTCTCTCGCTCGCGCGCTAAACTATCTACTCAAGCTATCATGCTCAGCTTAAGCAACAAATTATCAATGGCCATAACAGCTCCAGGCTGAACACCGGAGCAATCTTGGGGCTAGACCTAACAAAGGGTTTCGATAACGTCACGCATGAGGCCATACTGACCCAACTGGCCCAACTCCAAGTTGCACACCGAACATATAACTACGTGATGCATTTCCTTACAGGTCGCAATGCCACCATCACCATCGGAGGGCTCCAGTCGCCAATAATTAACCTCGGCAGCAAAGGTACGCCGGAAGGATTGGTTCTGTCCCTTTTTCTTTTTAACGTGGCCCTGCTCGGATTACCGGCTGCATTAGCTAGCATCCCCAAGCTCAAGCGTAGCCTCTACGCGGACAACATCACCGTGTGGGTCATAGGGGGCAGCGATGGGGACATGCAAGACACGCTGCAGCAGGCCATCAACGAGGTTGTTGCATGTGTAGAACCACGCGGCCTTGATTGCTCCCCACAGAAATCGGAGCTACTTCCATACAAGCCTACGTAGGGAGGTAGACGCCCCCCCCCCCCCCGCCCGAGATACAACTTCACGTGCTTCAGCAACGCTTACCTACAGTGCCTAGCATCCGTATCCTTGGCGTACGCATCCAACAAAACGGCAGACACTTGGATATGCTCAAGCAATTAGATACTGCTGTACACCAAACCACTCGCCTCATTGGATGCATCGCAAATCGAGATCACGGCATGACAGAAAACAACCTGATCCGTCTGGTAACCACCTACCCAGAGCAGGACCACTGATCTCGCCCCGTACCTTCACCTCAGTGCGACTGACAAGCTCCAACTCAAAACCCTGGTCAAGAGGGCCTATAAGCAAGCCCTACATCTTCCCATTTCCACCTCTAATGAGAAACTGGACGCCCTCGGCATTCAAAACCCCATAGACGAGCTTATTAAAGCTCAGCGTATTACGCAATACGAACGACTCGCCAACTCCACCACGGGCAGGCACATTCTACGCACCCTAGGCATAACCTTCACCACCTAATTCGGACCAAAAGTACTCGTCCCTTCTAACATTCGCACTCAGCTAGTTATCCCGCCCACAGCTCGTAATATGCAGCCAGAACACAATCAGGAGTGAAGTGCAGACACAAACAAACAGCTGCAAAAGCGCTGCGATGAAGCCGCAGACATAGCCTACGTGGAGACCGCAGTATACCTCCACCAGAGCACCATGGCGGTCGCCGCAGTCGCGGGCTCGCTGTGTTGCCTCGCCACGGCTGCATCAGTACTCACTTTAAACCTGAAGAAGGAGTAGAAACGACCATCGCTTTGGCCTACGCCTCTAGCAAAGCACACTGCATTATCAGCGATAAAAAACGGCCATTCGCAACTACACAAGTGGACTCATAGCACCCCAAGCACAGAAAATACTCTCCGGCACTCCCCCCTCAAGCCAACGCCGCGTCCAGATCATCTGGGCCTCTGGTCACTCGGGTCTGGCTAGAAACGAAACCACCCATGATGCCGCCAGAGCTCTTGCATACAAGTCGCATCATCCTTCTCCTGCGTCTTCCGATCCTGACAAGCCCTCTGTTCAGCATAGCGGTCACGCGCATGACCGAATGGTCACATTCAGACAAATCCTTCCCCACTACCACTGCGAGTGGTTACGCTCCCCTCCAGCACACAAACCAGTGGATAAATCTCCATCCGCCACTGGGCAACTACTTCAGACGCAAAATTTCGCAAACCCCGTGCTATACCAGCGCATTTACCCCGATACACACTCCCCACACAACAAAGCATGCGAGGTCCGCGCTGACCTCGATCACATCATCTGGGCATGCAAGAAAGCTTTACTAACCAACACCCACCGCACTAACACTAAACGCATCATAAATAAGGCCGAGCAGTGGGGGACTTTGCTCCTCATTTTCAACCCAGAAGAGCAGTGCTGGGCTTCCCGGATGGCTGAAGACGCCGCCAGAAAGCTAGCACTTGCCGCCGACTGAGGTAGGGGAGGACTAGGGGCTAGTCTCCCAACCCCCGCCGCCGCCTGACCCCATCATGGACACAATAAAGTTTTAGTTCTATCTTTCTCTCTCTAAACATCGACTGCTGTCTTATGATGCGGCGGCATGTGCCTTTGCAAACCTCTCCAACCGTACATTCTTTAAAAAATTATACACTCTTGGGGGCTTATTTTGTTCCAGATCAATCATAGTGATATCTCTTGAACGCCTTTGCGTTCGTTAAGGCTGCGCGCTCAGTACTTCTAGGTCACCAACGGCGTGTGCGTTAGTACCGTAGCACGGCATTCTCGACAGGAAAGCAGCAAGCGATGTTTTTTAATAAATGGCACGCAGCAAGGCAGATGACTATTATTTTCGTGGAACAAGATATAGCCTCAGAGGGTGCAAACGTTTTGTGGGGGCACTTTGTGCTTGGCGGCCTTTCTTTCAGAATGATGAATCGGAAACTTTTCAGCATGGTCTACAACTTTTTTCATGGAACCTTTTGCTCTGATATAATATTTGAGAAGTTTATGACTAAATTTAACTATTTAAGCAATGAGGCGGAATTCCAAAACCCTGACTGGCTCGAAGCTGAGGTAATAGACATTACCTTGCTTCTGTCTGGCTACGTGGCATATGCATATTTCTCAATTTTGGCATGAGTTGCGTGGTGACATCTAGTATAGATAATGTCAAAAGAATACGGGACGTGGGTTCTGAAGAAAATGTGAACATCTGAATGATTTAGACACATGTAAAACTAAGATACTAGAAGGTCAAAGTACCGCCGCAGTACCTCGTTGACTCATTTTGCTGGAGAAAAACGCCACAAACAGTCGTGCACTTTGGTATTAGATGTCGATGAACCAGTAGAGATCAACATATTCTACTCTTCCACTACAGCATGCCTAAGAATGGGATTGCGGCTTTCGCACGTCAAACCTATCCTTCATATTTTGTTTGAAGTAAAAATGAAGTTCTTTTTAGTTACCATGGAGAAATTTTTTTAGCTTTTCATTCCTTTTAAACGTTTGACGCACACGGAACGATGATGCATCAGCGGCGGATTTCACTGGCACGATGTCGTTCAGCAAGCACCCATTCTTTTGGTTTCCTTAAACGTTGACTTGCATTTAAACCTGAAAAAGAAGTAAAAAACTCTCTAGGAGATTCTGCATTTATGAATTTCAAGCAGTCTTCCTACTCGCATCAACAGCTCGCTGACGCAAAAGCCACAAGTGGTCGTGGACTTCAGGAATTAAGTGACGTCTATTACCGCTAACAGATCAACATAATCCAATCTTCCACTACGGCATGCCAGATAGTACTGCAGTTTTGCACGTCAAACCTCTCAAGCCCTTGGTTAGAAAATGTTCAGCTTGTCATTATTTTTAAATGTTTGACGCACACAGAACGATGACGTATCGCTGAAATTTTTGACGATCGTAATGACGTCATTCAACAAACCCCACGAGTTCTCGTTTATAATAACATTGGTGCACATTTTGAACATGAAAAAGAAGTAGAAAACTCTATGACACTGTTCCTGAAATTTTGAATTTGAGCTACGCTTATTCGCCGCCACAGATTATAAAGTATTTCTCCCTAAATCGAAAACCTTCTAGGCCAAGAAACTGAAGTGGCTTACGTGACGAGACGCTTGGTCAGCGTACCATTTCCGTTACCGACAGCAAAGTGCGTCACTTTCTACCGCAATGGCCAAGAGCTATAGTGTGAAGAATACGGTTGCATAGATAAGTGGCTGTTGACAACCTGGTTGTCCTTAAATAACAAGAAAGACGTTCAGAAACACCAGAAAATTCCAAAAATTACAGAAGCAGAAAGGGAGACTACTGCGACTTTGCAAAATCATACCTCAATTTTACCGTCGCCAAATATGCTTCATGAACTTGCAGAAACGTAAATTCTTTTATTGAATGCGTGTGCATTTATTAAAGGTTCAAGGAAAGTTCCTAAATACTCGTTTGCGGCCTCTTCGGTGATGTTAAATTAAATTTTTCAAATTTCCCCACTTCGGTGGAAGGACCAATAAACCTAGAAATGTCATCTTTACTTTTAAGAAGGGAGACGCTATTAGGTTCAGCGCTACTGCCTCTAAACACTAATGGGTCGAGCGCTCTGGCTGGGCAACGGCTCAGTGTGGCTGCCCTGCCGTCGACCTTGCGCTGCTTCGAGCTCTGCCAAATAAACACCTTTAAAATTGGTGGATTGTGCTGCGTACCCTCAGACAATCATCCTGAAACTCCGGTCCCGTACCCTACCACCTACCATGCCCCAAGACGCCTGCCAGCAAACGCCTCCTCCCGCACCCACTGCGTGTCCCGGGGTGCCACGTCATCGCAACCCTCCTATCTACACTGGAACGAACGACACTGACGATGACAAATGGCTCACGGCGTACGACAGGGTAAGCGCCATTAACAAGTGGGACGAAGCGGCCAAGCTGAGTCGTGCTCTTTTCTACCTCACTGGAGTGGCCAGCCTGTGGTATAACAACCTTGAAGCAGAGTTCCAGACATGGTCCGAATTTAAGACTTCTCTCGCCGATGTATTTGGTCACCCTGCTGTTCGCAAGCTGCTTGCCGAGCAGTGTTTGCTCCTGGACCTATGCCGGAAAGTCAATTCAACCATGGCAGAGTCAGATCGAATCCGAAACGTACTGAAGGGCATAGAAGACGACGACTTTAACATGTTCCTGGCCAAAAGTCCTCGCTCTGTGGCCAAAATTATCACTCCACAGCAGCGGTCACTGACCCATCCATCTCTACCGCGTGACGAACACCTCGCTGGCTTGACTGCCATGTCCGACCAGGCAGCGTTGCTCGCAGAAATGAAAGCGTTTGTCCGCGAGCAAGTGGTCCCGCAACTCTTGTTGATGGATTTTGCACAGCCGCAGCCAGTACACGCGCCTACGCCAAGATTTGCGCCTCCGCTTCGCCGCGTCATAGCACAAGAACTGAACGAGATTTTGCCTGAGAACCCCCAGCACGTTCCTGCGGCTGCGCCTCACAGCTACGCCGAAGACATGGCCAGGCCCTTACAGATCCAGATGGCTGCTCAACTTATCTACGCGGGAGTCGTCACGCAGCCCCAACAGCTCCCTCAACGGGGACATCTCACGTACGCCGAAGTCCTCGCTATGCCCCGACAACAGTCCGCCATGCAATCACTTCACCAGCTGCCCCAGCCAACGTGTCCTCCACATGGATGGGATCTGCCGCAGCACTCGGTGGCGTACAGCGGACATGCGGCCGATATGTTTTGCGCATGGCTACACAGGTCACGTCGCACGGCACTGTAGTCGCGTGCAGCCGCCTAGCGTTACACCGTGTGTGCCAAGTGGTATGGCGGGTTCTCCGCCCCCATATTACGACGACGAACCTCCATCTGCGTCACCACCATTCCGCCGGTCGGCCACCATCCGCCGCTCACCTTCTGCACGCCGATGCTCCCATCCCCGATGCAGCCTCGTCTTGCAGCTCGCGATGAGGAAAACTAATCGTCGAAGTCCATGAGGCAAGGGCTGTGACGCCGTCGAAACGCCGGCGAAGGGTCCTCAACGTAGCCAGACCAATGTGATAGACGTGTTATTTGACGGTGTTCGCACATATGCTATCGTGGACACCGGAGCCGCCGTATCAGTTATGGACGCAAAGCTTTGTCACTTCCTTCGAAAGGACACGAAACCCCTGGCTGGATTCTCCCTCCGCACAGCAGGCACACAGCGTATTCACCCGATAGCGGCGTGCACCGCTTGTGTTCTTGTCGAGGACGTTGTATACGTCGTCGAATTTATTGTGATTTCATCGTGCTCCCACAAAGTTTTCCTTGGGTGGGACTTTCTCGACCGCCACAATGCTGTTATTCACTGCGCACGGGCCGAACTAGAACTGTCGCCGATCTCAGATATGACGCCTGCCGATAATGCTTCTTTTGCGAACAAACTACTCGTTAGCACGACACCAACGTTCCTCCCAACTCGTCAGTAATTATCTCAATGCGTCGCAGCAGCCTCTCTGACGCTGCCGCACTAGTTTCTCCATCTGGCCGCTTTTATACTCGAAAAGGTCTGCTGCTACCTTTGCGGCTGTGAATGTCAAACAGGGCTCGACAGCTATTTTCGTCTGTAACCCCTTCTCATACCCTGTGATGCTGCTTCAAGGCGAATGTCTTGGCCATGTGGAAGCGATCGACGCCGTACAAATTACGGATGTTCCCGAAGACACGTCCTGCGCCAGTGACAGCACGCTCGGTTCGCTCTCTACGTCCGACCATTGCCCACAGGTGTGTTCGATTCATCTATTGCCGAGGGCCTCACCCCAGCTCAGCGTTCTCAACTGCGAATCTTAGAAGAATTTAGTTCTTCTTTTGATGTCCGGCAACCTTCCCTGGTCCAGACGTCTGCTGCCATGCAGAATATTGACACTGGCTCCCAACCGCCATTGTGGCAACAGTCATATCGCGTCTCTGCCACAGAACGTCGTATGAATAATGAGCAAGTGGACGATATCTTCGCCACGAAGTGATCCGACCTTCGAACAGTCCATGGGTATCTCCTGTGTCCTTGTTACGAAAAAAATCACAGCATATCCACGGGGTGAATGATGATGAGTGGGCGAAGCTCCGGAGGGAATCATCGCATCTCCCGCTTAAGGGGACGCTAGCACAAACGCGTTAGAAACGTGCAGTACTCTCTAGTAAGGGGGAGCGGCCACAGCGTCTTACGCAGCCATTTACACATGCCAGAACGTGCACCGCGTTTGCCGACGCCATCACATGACTGCTGAGAGAGTATACCCCCCGTATTCATAAACGCTCCTCGACTTGAACTTGACTTGCCACCGCCTTGGGCAGCGCGTTCGAAACGCGTTGAAGGTAAGGCGGAGAGGCCACAGCGTCTTACACCAGCTTCTTACACGGGCCGTAACGCACTAGCACAAACGCGTTAGAAACGCGCTAGAAACGCGGCCTTTCGTTAATGTTGGGTATTTATTGCCATCGTGGTGCGTGTGTCTATGTGCGCTTCGTGGTGTAGTGGTTAGCGCCGCGCGTTCGGAAGCGAGGGGTCCCTGGTTCGATTCCGCGCTACGGACACAACTTTCGTAATTTTTCTTTTCATAAAACGCCGGAAGCGCTCACCGGAAGCCGGAAGCTGGCTTGCGGAACCGGAAGTGGAAACGGAAGCGGAACCGAAAGTGGAACCGGAACCGGAAGTCAGCTTCCGGTTATACTATACGTATACGTATATAAGGGTATACATACATATACGGACACACAACGCCACCTATTGAGCAATTCATAAAACTAGACGTGGCTACCTAATACGACAAGGACGAACGGGTGCCGCTATAAGGAGCTTCGCCCCTAAAAAGACGGCTCTGTATGGTTCTGTGGAGACTATCGGCGCCTGAACAAGATCACTCGCCAAGATGTATACCCGCTACCACGAATGGATGACGCTATCGATAGCCTACAAGGAGCAGAATTGTTTTCATCTCTAGATTTACTGAAGGAGTGTGATGGTCAGGGCCGGTTGGTACATCATTAGGACGGGACGAAGTGAGTCGACAGACAAGGCGCTGAACTAAGAACCACTGGTTTTTGAGTGGGAAAGCAATATATGGAATGCACAGGTTCAGCGCAGAAGACCAGAAAAACACGGTTTCTGCGCCGGGAAGGGAATTAAATTATCACATCACGCGCGTCGTCATAGCTCCGGCTATTGGCAAGCACCCTTGGCTGACGTCGATAGGCCGAAGACAGCCTTTCTCACACCCGACGGCTTATACGAATTTAACGCCTTGTCGTTTGGACTTTGTAATGCGCCAGCAACCTTTGAACGCATGATGGACAAAGTTCTGCGCGGTTTTAAGTGGCTCGCATGCTTATGTTACCTAGACGTCGTGGTTGTTTTTGTCTTTGAATTCACTATGCACTTTGAACGCCTGCGGCGTGTTTTGACCTGCCTAGCAAACACTGGCCTACAACTGAACCTAAAGAAGTGCCGATTTGCAGCGCGGCAGCTCACTATACTATATTAATCCTCCCCGATCGAGCCAAACCTCGTGCCGTTGCCGAATTCCCTAAATCGACGTCCCTCAAAGAACTGCGCAGTTTCGTAGGCTTGTCTTCCTACATCAGGCGCTTCATTCACAATTTCGCCGCCGTCATATCACTCCTGACGAAGCTCCTTGGAAGCAACGGACCCCTCTATTCGTGGTCGTCCGAGTGCGAGGAGGTGTTCGCTAAGCTCCGTCGTTTGTTGACGTCTCCTCCCATTTTGCGCCACTACAACCCAACGGCACCTATTGAGGTACACGTAGATGCCAGCAGTGTTGGCCTCAGCGCTGTCCTAGCGCAGTGCAAAGAAGGGTTTCCTGAATATGTTGTGGCATATGCAAGACGTACGCTTACTATAACCGAGACCAATTACACACTCACGAAAAAAGAATGCTTGGCGATCATCTGGGCGCTTACTAAGATCCGGCCCTATTTGTGTGGACGCCAATTTGATGTCGTCACTATGCTGGCTATCGTCATTGTAGGATCCCTCAGGCCGTCTCGCCCGCTTGGCACTTCGCTTACAGGATTACGATATCCGCGTACTGTACCGCAACGGACGCCAGCATACTGACGCTGACGCCCTCTCACGTTCTCCCTTGCCTGACAACAAGGCATGCTGCTCACTATCCCAGCTTGGCGTTTCTTCCATCGACATTGGGACCATCGCTTCCGAGCAGTGCAAGGACCACTGGATTGCCTCCAGCATTGACTTACTCGCAGATCCGTCAACGCAGCCAGCCACTCGTGTGTTGTGCCGTCAAGCTTGTCATTTCGCCATTCGCGACCACCTGCTTCACCACCACAATTAAATCCAGGACTGCCGCCAGTGGTTATTAGTAGTACCTAGGGGCGGATCCAGGTTTTTTCTGAGGGGGGGGGTTAACTTCTGTCAATGATGATCATGCTGATAGCAGCCTTTATTATTTGCCGAAATTAACCGTTTCGGCTCACGATAAACCCGCCTCTTATACGGCTAGTGCAACACCTGTAGCGATCTCCGGTTTCTCCAAACATGCATGAAAAGGACACTGCCCGAGACAGCCATGTGCTTGGCAGCTGTGCCTGACAATTTATCTAAGTCTCTAAGTTCAGTAGGTTCATGTTCGACTCAGCAACATGAATAAAAATAAATGGACGACTAAAGTACACATGTATTTGTACATGAAATGCGTGGACACAGAATAGAGGAAGAGGTCAAGCAAAACGGCAAGTACAGAGTAATTGAAGCTAAAATCACAACCACGTGTCATCAGAAAGAAAGTGAGAGAAACAGAGACAGTAATTGTATGTTAATTAGAGAAAAAAGAAATTAGAAGGGAAAATCTGTAGGATAACACAAAGTGCAGTGCCTTGTTATGTGAGGCTCCAGCCGATTGCCTAAGGACAAATACCTACCGGAGCAAATATTCGATATAAGATTGCGTACGTGGATGCTGCAGCGAAAATCCGGAGACCACTCAGCACATCCTAATGGAGTGCGAAGGAATTCACCCAGTGCGAACCGTAGGTAACGTACACCTTCCAGAAGCGCTTGGGTTTTAAGTGGACGGAACCGCCAACCGGTCAGCAGTCGAGATACGCAAGAGGCGTTTAGAATACTGGTGGAAAAAAAGCAGAGAAGAAATTGATGTGACCGGATCTCTTGCATTTATAGTTAGCGATACAAGGTAGATTTTGAAGGGAAAAAATAGTAAAGATATGTATAACAATGCTAGAGAAAAAAATCCCCAGCGCTTCCCCTGTCGAGAAAATGCGGGTAAGCGAAGCTTTTGGCAAGACAACGCTGTTGCAGGCGTTCCACTTCGTTTGCCCTAAACTCTGGGTTGGCGGCTCTTCGCTGACGTTTGGGTTCATCATCGCGGTCACAAAACTCGGTTTCCGCAGCTCTTCGCTGCCGCTTCGCCTGTGCTTTCGAAGCCCTCATTCTAGAATCGGACGACAAGCTTCGTTTACCCCCCTTTTCTCGACAGGGCAAGGGCTGATCATATTTTCTGATTGAGTCCCACTGACAAGGGTAGTTCAAGAGCGCGTTACAGGTCCCCGAGCGCACCGGGGTATGTGCCATTGAGCTTGGATTCTTTCTGCACAATCACCAGGATCGGCCCACTTTTCAGCGTCACACCACCACCGCCGACACTTGTGAGCCTATAAAGCCTCAGTTTTAAAAAATGTTCAGCCCTTACATCCCATGGAGATGGTTGACCAACGATGCTGAAAAGGGGTGGCTGTGGTGTTTATCTTAGGATTGATCACGTGGGTATATTAAAGTGTTTCTGAACTATGTGATGCAATTATTTGTCGCTGCAGTGCGCAGGCTGAAGTAAGAACCAACAGATGCATTTAAAGAACATATTACTTTATAAAGAGCTATCACTCGAGCTATCGTTAAATTATTGGAATCGACGCGCCCAGTAAAGAATTCTTGAAGCGAGCAAATCTTTATGAAACAAGAAGGCTAACAAAATATGGCAGTGTCAATGCTGCTGACATTAGGGCATTTATATGATTACAAATCTATCTATTCACTGTCAAGTGGCTGCTGTTAAATACGAATTAGACGAGCTGCTTGCGTCGCGACGTTCCCAAGCGCGGAAGCCGACAGTAGCAGACGATGAAAAAGCACCGCCCACAGGGCTCACTGAGCCTGCGCGACACTCGATGCAGCCACCGGCCGGCGGTGGCACCGAGCAGATGCCACGCGCTCCGGTGTTCCCTTTTACAGTGGTCCGCTCTCTAAGTCACCTACACCGCAACACGCGTTATTCTGAGGTGAAAGACCCAGACGTTTCCTCTCCTCTTGTTTCTAAATCCTAACCAAGGGTGCTATGCAGGATGCGCCGAGTTTGGCGAAACTCGAGATTTTCACGAGCTCTGGCGACGCCTCAAGATGAAATAACAAATGGTAACAAGGCAAAGTTTGTCCCTCGGCAGACCGTCCAGTTTCATTGGTTTATATAGATTCCTTCATTGTGGCTATCATCCCTTGGGCGTTGCCATATGTGCGGTCCACAAACTGGGGCTCACGTGATCATAGGGTCAGTGCATGGTCGTACCTTCTTTCACTTGTTTCTCGTTCCAGCGAGTGCATTACAGGCACAAGCAAGTTATAAAATAAATGCATTTAGTACAACAATATTAGTCACATTAATGTGGGTTATAAGCATTTTAAAGTTTACAAGATGTAAACTGAATATGTATTAGACTAATTGTAGTCGAATACGTTCCGCGTTATACCACGAGGGGACGCTCGTCCTCCTTTTTTTTTTCTCTGGATTCGATTGGCACGGCTCGCTACGTGCTTGCGCTAGCATTTCCGAGCACTGATCGTTGTACGCTTGGTTTTCTGATTGGGCTTTCAAAAGAGCGCTTGTTGCTCCCACTGATGTGTACTATATATGTTTTGCCCACTAGTGTAGAGATCAGTGGTTGCTCCTTCTCTTTCCTCTGAATTGAATTGCTGCGGTTCGCAACGTGCTTGCGCTCCCATTCCCGAGCACATATTGGTTTGCGCCTTGTTTTCACACTGGACTTCTAACAGATCGCTCGTTGCTTGCGCTAAAGAAAGGCTGCGAGTAGGGTGCCGCGCATCGAGGCACTCCAGCTGCCCCAGCTGCGAGACGAAGTGAGCATCGTGTAGAGCATAAGTGGTTTGCCGCGCGCTTACCGTGTAAGCACTCAGGAATGCCGGAAAACACTCATACAAGGGTCAGAAAACGACGCTTTATTTTCTTTTAGTTTGCGATGCACCTTCGTACTTGCAAGCGTCGAGCGATGGCTTCTAACAACCGCAAGAAATAGTTATTGGTTCCTAGTGCGGGCGAAGAGCAATGAGACCGTGAGCGATGAGTTCCAAACAAAAACCGAACTTTTGTCTTTTCTCTCACGAGACACGGAGAGGCGCGTGCGCCAACAGACTTGCCTTTCATGTGCTTGACGTGATGTTCAAGAGATGCGCTATAAACTAGCCATTTACACGTGGGTCAATTATAGCGGCGCGCGGATGGCGTTCACTACATCACTCCCTCCCCAGTGAGCTGCCGAACGTTATAGGTCCAGTACAACGGAAGGAGTGGTTCGCGTCCCACTATCCTGTGCGCTGCATTGTTGTTCGGGAGGAAGTCGCAGTTGTTTGTTTCGTTGCTCTAACAAGAGTCGCAACAGCCACGGGACCTTCAGAGTTCTTCATGTGAGCCGCTTTCACGCGGTCAGTAGAGACTACTTCACGTCGACCGCGAATGTCCACAGTGAATTGCTTGTTTGTACGATGGAGGACTTTGAAAGGGCCGTCATGCGGTGGTTGAAGAGGTCGCTGCACTGCGTCATGCCGCACAAACGCATGGGTGCAGGACCACAACTCTGAGTGCATGTGGACGGGTCGCGGCCTGACGCGGTGGTGTGGCGCGAAGCTTGCCCATGATGTCGCGCAGCGCTTGCGTAGGCGCTAGTAGCTACACGGCTTTCATCTCCACAGCGTGTAAAAAATTCGCCAGGCAATCGCAGTGTTCTTCTACTGTGCCCTTTCGTCGCCGTGAGAGCCACTTTCAACTGGCGGTGGAAGCGCTCCACCATACCTCTGCTCTGAGGATGGTAGGCAGTAGTTCTGATGCGAGAGGTGCCGATTAGCCGTGTTATGCTAGCAAAAAGAGCCGACTCGAACTGTCTGACGCCGTCAGTCGTAACTGTGGACGGCGCGCCGAAGCGAGCCACCCAGTGGTACAGAAAAGCATGGGCGATTGTGTCACTGCTGATGTCTGCGATAGGCACAGCTTCAACCCAGCGTGTGAATCTGTCCACGCAACTAAGTAAATATGACTGACCATTACAAAGTGGTAGCGGTCCGACAATGTCCAAGTGCACAGGCTCAAATCGTGCGTCTGGCGCTGGGAACCTCGCCAATGGCGTCACGGTGTGGCGCTGGACATTGGAGCACTGGCAGGCGATGCACTCTCGCGTCCACTGCCGGACGTCTCGATTTATACATGGCCAGACGTACCTTGCCGTCACTAGCTTTTGTGTTGCCCGAACTCCCGGATGTGCCAGCTTGTGCAGCGACTGGAAGACGGTAGGACGAAGGCCAGAAGGAACGAAAGGACAAGGGTTGTCCGTTGATACGTCGCAGCTCACTCGGTCTTTTGAGCCGGACACAGATAGCCATTGCAACTTCAGCGCGGTTGTTCTTGTCAGCAACTGACCGAGTTCTTGGTCAGCTTGCTGAGCTGCCACCAGCTGAGTCAAATCAGTTCCCTGGGAAAGGCTTAGGGCATTGACAGGACTTCGTGACAGGGCGTCTGCGACCACATTGTTGACGCCGCTCACACGCCGAATGTCTGTTTTGAACTCGGATATGTAAGACATCTGACGTAGCTCACGGGCTGTGTGCGTTCCTCTGTCCGATGTCGGGAGACTCAGGGCGTACGTCAGAGGTTTGTGGTCTGTAAGCACAAAGAAATCCACGCCTTTCAGGTAGTGACGAAAATGTCGGATGGCGGCATAGATAGCAAGCAGCTCTCGGCCAAAAGTGCTGTAGCGCTCTTTTGCAGAGGTCAGCTTTCTCGAGAAGAAAGATGTCGTGCGCCAGATTCTGTTGCTCAGCTGCTGTAATACTGCGCCGATGCCGTCTGAGGCATCGACCATTATGCACTGCGGTATGCCTGGTTGCGGATACACGAGCAAAGCAGCGTTTGCCAAAGCCTCCTTGACTCGATGAAAAGCGTTGCATGCTTCGTCAGTCCAAGTGAGGGTCCCCGCTTTGCTCTCCGCAGTTGTTAGTAGTCTGTGCAGAGGGTGCAAGACAGCCGCGCACTGAAGTACAAAACGGTGATAAAAGTTCACCAGTCCAAGGAACTCGCGGAGCTGCAACTTAGTGTTTGGTTTCAGGAATTCTCGCACAGCTTTTACCTTTTCCGGGTGGGGGCGAATTCCGGTACACGATATGGTATGGCCCAGGAATGTCAGCTCAGGCACACCGAGCTGGCATTTTGCTGCATTGACGACAATGCCATGTGCAGAGAGACGTCGAAAAACGGTTCGCAGGTGTTCCTCGTGTTCAGATGGAGTGGTGCTAGCGATAAGCAGATCGTCCAGGGAAACCTAGCAAAAATCTAGACCGCGTAAGACACCATCCATAAACCGCTGAAATGTCTGTCCAGAGTTGCGAAGTCCGAATGGCATTCGAAGAAATTCAAATAGGCCGAAAGGTGTTTCTATTGCGGTCTTCGGGACGTCCTCTGGTGCCACTGGTATCTGATGCTATGCCTTCAAGAGGTCCAGCTTAGAAAATATTAAAGCACCGTGCAAGTTCGTTGTAATATCACGAATGTGTGGCACAGGGTAGCGGTCTGGTACAGTTTCTCGTTGGAGTGCCCGGTAATCGCCACATGGTCGCCAGTCACTTGATGCCGGTTTTGGTACCATATGAAGCGGAGACGCCCAAGGGTTTGACGAGGGCCGAATGATACCAAGCTCGAGCATATGACCGAACGCTTGGCGTGCCAAACGGAGCTTCTCAGGGGACATGCGACGCGGTCTGGCACGGGCTCGGGAGGACCAGTCGTAGTTATATGAAGGAACGCGTCATGCTGAGCCGCAGTGTCCGCCTTTGCTTGGCGCATAAGTTCGGGAAACTCGTTCAGTATTGCTACAAAGCGAGATGTTCCGGCTGGTCCGACCAAGGTAGGGATTAACGGAGGGTGTCTTGAGGACTTGCCTTACACTGTTGCTTGCGACACAGGATCATATAGGCGACGGTTGCGCACGTCTACCAAAAGACCAAAGTGAAGGAGGAAATCGGCCCCGAGGATTGCAAATTTCACATCAGCAAGTATAAAAATCCAATGAAATGTTCTTTTTAGGTCTAGGTTGCGAGATACCGAGCGATGTTCGTAAGTAGCGATCGTTGTGTTGTTGACTGCTTGTAATGGAGATGAGCTCGGGCGCTTACGGTCAGCTGGAGACGCAGGGATGACGCTCACCTCTGCGCCTGTGTCCACAACGAAACGGACGCCACCACTGCGTTCGGTGATAGTAGTAGCAGTAGTATAACTTTTATTTAAAAATTACATCCAGGTCCAATGGGTGGGTCCCTCAGTCCAGGGCCCCACTGGCGATAGCGGCACGCCGGGCTTCGTCGAGAAGGGCCAATTGGTCCTCTCGCACCGTGCTGGCTAGCCACACCTCCCACTGCCTAGTGTTGGAGTTTTACCCCAAAAGGGGTGATTGGATTTCTTGTGGCCGATTCTGGCACGACCATGTGATATGGCCAAGAAATGGCCGCCCCCAGCACCAAGGGCAATTGTTGGGGTACCGGGTGGGATGTATGTGGTGTAGTAGGAGTAGGTCTGGGTATGTACGGGTTTGTAGTCGGCGCCAGTCCCGCATTTGCGCTGAGTCCAAGGATGGGTCTGGAAAGCTATACCGTTGCTTTCCTCGTCTCTGTGCCTCCAAGATATATTTTATTGTGATCGGAGATTCTATGAGAGTGCGTTCTGTCGCTCGGATGCTATATTCTCGAGCGAGGCGGTCCGCCCTTCGTTACGCGTCACTCGGCGTGGCGCCGGACACCGTAATA